>NC_056598.1:19799259-20099259 GCF_018340385.1 Cyprinus carpio | reverse complement strand
ACAGCTGGACAACCCATTACTCTAATGAATGATTATACCCCCCCATTTAGTCTAATGAGCCAATTATACATTTCTTTCTCAATAAATAAATAAATAATTAATTAATTAATCACAAAGTGTACCATGGGCGGTACGTTGGAACGCTAGCAGGCTAAACTGATAAAATAAAATAAAATAAAAGATTTATTTTGTTTAGAACAAATAGGAACTTTTAAATGGTGATTAATGAACAAAAGAGGTTTTGTGTTAAACAAAACAAACAAAAAAAAAAACACCAAAGCAAAGCAAAACAAAAACCAAAACAACCAAAACAAAATAAAAAACACCAAAGCAAAACAAAACAAAAAACAAAGCAAAGCAGAGCAAAACAAAAACCAAACTAAACAATTTCACTTTACCAGAACACAGTTAGAAAGAAAAATAATTCTTTTTGTTAGAACACATGGGAAATTTTGAATGTCAGTCAATGGAGAAATATTTTCATGGTAGTTTTGGGAAGAATCAGCCCCTGCTAACCAGCCAAAGTATTTGTAATACAGTGCATTCCACTAGGGGGCAGTAAAAAAGGTGCAGTCAAAAGATTTTTCAGATCATGCCAAACATAAATTAAGTCAAATGATTCCAAACTTTTGACTGGTAGCGTAAGTGCAGTTTAAATCGCAGCTTCAGCGCAGTAGCTTCATTAGGGACGAACTGTCAGAACGGTTCTGCCAGAGAGCTGTCAGACTGCCCGAAAGGTTTAAAATTTCTTTTAAAACAGATCTCATGTTATGTCAGGTCCCGGCACAGCATATTTTCCAACCAGCTGCTTGCTATAAGACACAAGCATGAAATCAAGCTGAATTTTTGGCCTTGTTTTATTAGCATAGCTGTTTATAATTAAAGAATTATAAACTATTGCTTTACCTATAAAAGTTAAGCAGAAAAGATAATCCATTCAAATATATATATTCAATGAAATGAAGACGGGTTTGAATTTATCATTTGAAAGATAACCGCACATCTGTCTCTTAAATTCTGGTCAGAGACACAAAAAAAACTAAAGGAAATTCACTGAGGTTCAGTCATGAGAAACAAACAAGCGTAAGTTGTACCTGTCATTTTCTGTTGGTCGTAACGATGGGAGTCTAAAGCTTGTGTTGCGATCCAGCTTTGTTTGACTCTTCGTCCTTTTGATGGATCCTTTCAGTCGTTTGCTTAAAAAACCCTGTGAAGCAGAAGCACAGAGAAAGTCAGATGAGTTCCTATGAGAAACTCATGTTTTTCAGTCGATGAATGACGGCTGAGTGTGAGGCTGTGCCCGGCATGACTCAACCTTGCTTATGATTAAGCGTCTGTATATACAACTATAAAGTCATGATCAATTATACATGGACACCACTCGCTGAAAGACCCCGAGAACATATGACAGAAACAACGGCACCATCACGACAAAGCAGACGGCAACTTTGAAAAGACTTCATTGACCTTTCAAAAGCAGGTTTGGGACATTAGAGGACAGGCAGCTGAAGTAAAATCCAACAGACCGTTTCAGCAGACATATCAGTCTATCTTGGCGGTAAAAATGCACTCGCACAGAGTAATATGGGACGGCCAAGGCCGGCTGAATAGTTTACCGTCTGCTTGTAGCACAGTTAGTGCTTGCTCAATGTCTTGAAGGAAAACAAAATATTAATAAGTAACCAAGTCATAGAGCTCAAACTGCCACCTGCGGATATATAAGTGAGTAATATCTGGTTCTGGGTCAGAATGAGCTGTTCTTACGAGGTGTGTTGGTTTCAGCAAAACAGGAAGGAAGAAATCATCAGCATATCCATTCATGTCCATTGAGAGTGTGTTAAATTACTAGGAGGTGCACAATAAACAAATTAAATAAATAGCTTTGTTATGCCTATGATATCTGATTCATTGAGACTGTAGGAGAAACAACATAAATAATTAATTGCTATAATTATTAGGAATAATAATCATAATATATGTTCTAACTGTGAAATCTGAATGAATTAAGTCTGTTCTTCTGGGAGAAGCAATCCAAATGACTGAACGAACAAACACACGAATAAAGGGAAAAATTACTATATTTGTTTAATATATTATTATTTTCTGACTCTGAAAAATTGCATTTTTCAAAGGAATTAAAAAATGTGTATATTGGTTGTCAGGTGCTATTAGAGATTTTGAACATAAAAAATAATTACTAGCTTATCACATTTGTTAGAATTTTCCCTATCGGTCAGAAAATATGACTAGACATACTACTGTCTAACCTGTTTTACAGTAAATGTATCATTCTGAAGAAAAGAGGAAGCAGGAAGAGAAAACCAGGAAGAAAACTACCTGTAGTAAATCACACAGGGTTAGTTACTACACATAAAAATCATGTAGGACAATGACAATGTCTAAAAAAAATAATAATAAAAAAATAGGGCAGGGGAAGTGAGATTTGTCTTGTTCAGATGAGTGCTAGACTGTAAGTAGGAGCGTTTGGCTAGTAAAACGTCATTAACAGAAAAGAAGTGGAATTGTATGTGATAAATTAGTCATTCCTCATCAGAAGAAGGATGAGAGAAAGCTTTATGTTTGAAAAGTGAAATAGAGAGGTAAAGAGAAGAGAGAAGAAAAGAGAGAGCAATGAAGCACTTATGTGGAGGGCGTTGCTGTACGAAGTCTCAGAAAGGGCACTGTTTGGAAATTATCCAGCAAAGATCAAAATATCTTTCAAATTCCCACTCTGAATTATGTGGACACTTAAACACCACAACATTTGAAAAGCTTTCAGCATCAAAATCACTGGCATAAATATGAAGCTAGTCCTCACTAACAGTTTCCACTCCTCTGGGAATCATGTGACATCTGCTGATGTATCTTTAAATTCAGGCTGTCCTAACAACTGACAGGCTTCAACGCCGTCTTCACATAATTCATATATCAGTTATATGCTGCCTCAACAGAGCTCATTAATCCCAATGCACCTGTCAATCAATGCTTCCATATTCCTAATAGAAAATGACTTGAGCTGTAATGAGACTTCAAATTTCAAAACACATTCAACATTCTAGTTTTTTATCTGAGTGCACCAAATAATTTTTTTTCTAGGAATTTTGTGACAGAGAGACAAATATGCACGATTAAACACTTAGAAAATGACACACAGAAATGCTGGAGATATAAATATCTGCCTTGTCCCACTTCCTGCCTGGTTAAAAATATCATCAAACAATTTCTAATGCTTCTCAGAGGCACAGACTGTTTCCAGAATGTGCCTTTGTTACAACATAGCTATCAGAGGGAGCGTCTGCTCATTGTTCATGCAATGTAGTGCTGAAAATACTGCATAAAAACTCAAAAAGAATGCGAAAACTCAAAAGGTATGTGCATACACCATATATACATACATCATTGTGCTTAACCTCTGTCCTCACACATTGGAACTGGCCTGGAATAAGGAAGACCATTAGTGGCTGGAGATAAACGGAGGAGGACGACGCTTCACTAATCAGGGGCTCAAGAGGGTAATTAAAGTGGGGCATTTATCCCAAGCAGGGATTCTGCTCTATTTCTACATCAGTGCAGTGTGACATGTAACCAGCCTTTTGCAAAAGACGATGATTGATAGTGGGGACTAAGTAACAGCAGTGACACTAATATGAAAAATTACTAAATTTTAAGCAATTTACTGTCGTTTCAAACCTGTATGACTTACATTCTTCTGTGGAACACAAAGTAAAATGCCTCAGTGTTGTTTGTCCATATAAGTAAAAGGGTTGCATGTTGTTCTGAATATCTTTTGTCTTCCACAGAATGACATGAGGGTGAGTAAATGATGACAGAAATTTTGTTTTTTTGGTTAAATGTCCCTTTAAAGCTTATGTTGAAAACAAGTTCAAGCTAGATTTTAGGTTACATTTGTTTGTTCAAAGTTTTTAGTTATTCATCATTCAAAACTTTACGAGCCATACTGGTTTGGAACAACACAAGGGTGAGTGTACATGATGGCAATTTTCATTTTTGGGTAAACCATCCCTTTATATTTTTGACAGCAGCTCAGCCGTCTCCACAATAGCATAGTTTTTCCATTCACTTTTTCCATAATTTAGCAGTGCAGCATTGCAAAATTTCAGATCATTTTTAATAAAACACTGAATTGTGACTGGAACTTTACAGCCCAGCAAGTTTAGGCAAAAATCAAATGCTCTCCTGAACAGTCATGAACTTTTGGCATTGCTGAATCTGATTCATTCCTGTGATTCAGCTCATTCAGACAGTTCATTTACATGAACTGAAAAATAATACTAATACATTTAAAACAAAGGGGGAAAATATTACTGGATAATCCACACTGTAAGCTCTAATAGCCCACAAAAACACATTCAGGGGCCTAAAAATGAAATAACAGCTGAAGGCCAAAGAGTGCTGGCATTGCAGACTGTGAGAAGTCACTGAGGCCGGAGATATATGATGAATTGAGATGAATTGGTATAATGCTGATATGAGTGCTTTGTTAAATGAACTCACAGGCACTTTGAAGGGTGAGGAGTTGGGGGCATCCATGGAAATGTTCTTCTCCGAGCTGCCCAGCCCCGATATGCTCCTCCGCCTGGGAGAGCGCTCCGCAGACGCTTCCGCTGTGAGAGAAGAGAGGAAAGCAGATCAGATCAGATCAGAGGAAGTCTTCAGAGAGACTGGGATGATGTCTTTAAATGTTTTAATAGGCGCACTAATGATCAGAGAACTACAGATATTTAAAACATTGAGTTGGAAAGCTGTAACACGGGGTAGTCGACTGTGGAAAACTTCCAGGAAGAAGTTTGGCGCTTTTGATGAATTACTGATAATGCAGACACAGGAATCATTCTAAGTGGAATCAACATTTGTGCCAAACATTATTACTACTTCTGTGGCTGCACTAATTTAGAAACGATGGCTGACACATAATCAATAATTATTTCATTATGTTATAGCTTAGGTCTATATTATGAATACTTAAAGCCCAATCAGAACGCAGCAGTGCTGTGGTGTATGTTCAACTGCATGACAATTAAGTAGTTCTATGCCAGCATTAGTTGCATATTACATTTTGCCTGTATTTATATTCTTTATTTATATATCATTAAGGTAATAATAATATATGCATAATAATATATGCAAGTGACATATTTTGAAAAAAATATATATATATATATTTTCATATAAATGCTTTTTTAAAAATATTTCAAACAGACCCTCTATTCATCAAAGATAAAAAAATAAAAATCACAGTTTACACAAAATATGAAACAGCACATCTTTCAACATTAATAAGCACCAAATCAGCATATCAGAATTATTTCCAAAGGATCATGTGACACTGAAGACTGGAGTAATGGCTGCTGAAAATTTGGTTTTTCCATCCCAGGAATAAATTATTTTCAAATATATTAAAATATAAAACAGATACTTTAAATTGTAATGATATGTAGCCTTAGTGAACACAAGAGATTTCTTTTAAGTACCAATACAAAATCTTACAGACCCCAAACTTTTTTTTAAATAAAAAAAAAAAATCTGAAAATAAGATTAAGGATGCACAAGAACATTATTTTATGAGCATCCCTAATAATGATGTTTCAAAGACAGGTGTGTCTTCCTTTGTTTCCACATTTCAAAACTGCCCCTGCACCCATGATTGAACCTCCTGACCAGTCTTAAATGTAGTCTGGGTCTAATAAAGTCACCTGCCCTCTGTAAATCTATCTCTCCCCTAATGATGCCCAGCGGGTCACTAACAGAGAGCTCACGTCTTGCTAAAGTGCCAGTCAGACAGGTTTAAAAGAGTGAATTAACCCAAAGCTTTCAGTAAGTCCTCTTAATAAAGCACTCATCCATCCACTCATGAACGCTCACTCTACCTGCCACCACCAGACCTCCAGATGGACGCCCTGTGGCTCTCACATAAAGTGGAATATTACTCATTTTTCTTTCGTAGCCAAGTTTATTTTTAATTTCCTCAGATCGATTTATTCTACATTTGCAGGGAGCCCCGCAGCTGATGTGTGTCAAGGATGGAGCAGGACGTAACCTACATCCAAACACAACCTCCCAGAGATCCACCCCTCGGGCCGTCCTCCTCACTGAAGTGTGCATCACCCCATAATGAGTTAATTCACCCTGAGAAATAAAAACCCAGTCCATCACTGAGCAAAAACTGCTGCAGAACTCCTGCTTCTCAACGTCTGCACTGAATCAAGAAACACTGTTGAAATTGACCCAGAGGTCCTGGTCCAAGACGCTGCGTCTGGTTTCAGCTTGCAGGCCTCAGTGGATCCATACAATAGAGATTGTGCCTGGTCAGTTGGAGAGCTGCCCACTGCTGCTCAAGATCAAACCCTCGGCTCACAATAAAGAGCTTAAAGACGTATTTCACTAAAAAAATTCTATCCAAACAATGAAAGACAATGGGGTCCAAAACAGTGGCGAAGCCAGAATTTTATTTTTGGGCAGGCCTGGGCATGTTTTAATTTACTCCCTTAATATTTCTCCTGTGGCCTGAAGACATAGGCTAGTGGAAAAATATATAAATTAATAAAAAAATAAATAAAGAGTAAAAAAACTTTTTTCTTTTTAAAGTTGGTGCTTGAAATAAAAAGGTTTTTTCATTGATGATTGCAGTGTTAATAATTTTAATTATAGGCCTATAACCCATTTTATAATAAACCTGTTTTGCAAGACCTTTTTAAAAACATTTTCAATGAAGAGTAAACTAGCCAAATCTTAATTCAGAGCTCCCACACCTAGATAAACTTCAAATTCAAGGACCTTTCAATGCCTTTCCAGGTCCACTACCCTCAAATTCAAGGACTTGATGTGGGGACAGATTTCAAGTGAGAGCGAGGTTACATCGTGTTGTCTTGTAAGATACATTGTTACAGTTTTCATGTCTCAAACACAACTATGCAAAAAAATTTTTTTTTGCATTTATTTTTGGCCATGACAGAGATCTGATATTCTATTTGTTGTATTTCCGTTTTGCATAAAACTGAAGAATGTTCGGTACATCCTATACTGTATTCCAAAATGATATTAACTTTTGCATGGATTTTATTGTAAACAAAAACGCACACAATCATTGCCGACTGTAGAAAGTAAAAACTGAATCCCAGACATTTTGGGTGATTCAAAAATCAGAGGAAAAAAAACTTTTCAAAAACTTTCCTGGGCCTTGAAATTTTTTTTTCAGGATTCAGAAACTTTCAAGGATTTCAAGGACCCGTGGGAACCCTGTTTATTATCCTTGCAGTGCGTCAGTTAAGCGGTGATGCGTTATGAAATTATTGCAGGCAAATAAGTTGTAATATTAATTTACTAATAAAAGTAACTTAATAATAATAATAGGCCTAATAATAAGACGACTGTAACAGGCCTACATTAACTGAAAATCCCAAATAAGATATAACTAAAGTATATAAAATTATTTTATTCAGAAATGCCATGTATGTGATTTTTTTTTTATTTGTTAATTCATTATTTAGATTAATAGGCCTACAAATTAGAAAACAGGTGCAGTTAATTGCCGGCGTCAGTCACAAAAAATAAAAAAAGGGCTAATCTTTGTGAGGACGACTGGCAACAGCTGGTCTTATATTCTTTAGTCACCGCACAAAACAAAAACACTGAATTATCTCAAATGACATTCATAATCGGCCTGACAGTAGTGTTTCCCCAGCTTCACAGAATGAACCGGTTCACGCGTGTAACCGAAAGTCTTACCCTTACTTGTGGGCTTGTTTACAGAATTATGCATTGCTGCTGTTTCTCTAACATTACACACCACAATATAAATAATTGCAAGTGCCATTGTTGATTTAACACACCACAATATAAATAATTGCACGCGTTTCAATTTGCAACCCCTCCGAATGATTCATTTAGTGTGTTATATTTTGATTCACTAAAATTAACCGACTCAAAAGAGTCATTTGCTCGGGAATCGTTCTACTTCGGTTGGACTGTGCTTTAGGAGTCGGTTCTTTGTAGTAGTAGTGAATCAAAGAGTCATTCTTGGGGAATCGGACTACACTAGTCACGCCGTTTGTTTCTGACACTACTAGAGTAGTTTAGAGTATTTTAATTTTGCGTTTCGTCCAAAAAAGGCGGGAAACACAAGTTTAAGAAACGTAAAGACGTCATGAAATTAAAAAGAACAGTTTATCGATTCCAAACCTCAGACAACATACACACTACATCATCATATGGCTGTCTTAGTATTTGAAATAACACTAATAACAACACTATAATACAACTTCGCAGTAGACCAAAGTCTCAAATGTGTACGTAACGTAATATTAATTTAAACTCCCAACTAAGTTACTGCCGTGTGTTATCTTTTTCACTTCGGCGCTCTCCGTCTCAGCAGCCGTATGTGTGTGCGTAACAGTTTACCAGTTGCTCAAATCCGTGCAAATGACGAGTTATACAAAGTGTCCTGAGTGTGCTGCTTTATTGATCTCTCCGGCACGCATCCACATGACCCACAATGTTGCAGTGAACACACATACTCAGTGTTTCTCTAATGAATAAAACAGGAAAAACAAGGGAAAAACAACATATCCGCTCTATTCCAGGCTGTACAACACCACCATGCGTGTTCCGGACTACATTACCCAAGATTCCCTCCCACTCATACTACAATTTACGTCCTTGCGACATTAAAGGAACATCTCCCTATTTCCCCTTCATCCCACAACACTACCCCCACTCTGGATGGTAATTAACTATAATACCAATCCAGCACCCCTTGCATAACAACATAAAATGTATCAACATTTCACAGTGCAAATAACAGGAAGAAATACATCCAACATACTGCCTCCTGTTTCTTTTTTTTTTTTTTTTTTTTTTTTTTTTTTTTTTTTTTTTTTTTTTTTTGAGGCAACTCCCCTTGATGGAGCATACAGTCCATGTTAGCGAACTCCACTCAATAAGACTCTAGCCTTTGTAATCCAGCCCCACGTGACAGGGTAAACAGTCCATAAGGCAGAGGGTAGCACGGTGCTTGGATGGGGAAAAAAGGATGACATAAAAGTTCTTTACACACAGTCCCTTTTTGGAAGCAGTCCAATTAGTGGATGGAATCTCTCTTCTACATTGCCTTTTTTTTAAGGAGGGAATAGCAGCTGAGCATTTTACACACAATAGCAACACTAATAATATCTTGTAATTGATAAACTCACCCATAGGCACAACAAATAACATCCACATGGGTCAACATAGAAAGTAAAAAAAAACATTAATGCAACATTAACTCTCTTTTAACAGTAGAACAGTTGGTGTGTTTGTCAAAGTCTCTTTTCCTCGAGCATCAGTCTGTCCAGTCACCAAACCACTTTGGTGGTCTCTTAACTCGTTGTGGCCTACCCCCGAGTTGGCCGTTAACAGTCAATGGTTGACTTGGTTGCACCGTGCTACCTTCTCCGCACTGCACATTTCTATCCTCCTGTTTAGTCATTGGCACATCAAGTACAGGCACCTGTTCCATGCCGCTGTCATTTACAGGTTCCTCTGCAAAGAGGTGAGTGAGGCCAAGGTCAAGGTCACTAAAGTTAGCTCCAAGACTGGGAGTAGGAACCTCCTGGGGTTGCCAGGCTTCCAAACTTTTAAACACCCAGCTATTTTCCAGGGGTTGTCGGGAATGATACGGCTTGAGCTTATCGTGATGAACGACCTTCACTTTTGTCTTTGGACCTTTCTGAATTCGATACACCATATCATCCAAGTGTCCTAGAATGAAGTAAGGACCCTCATACGCAGGTAGGAACTTCCTGATCTTATTTTGCACCCTTTTAGTCCCGTTTTATGAGGTACCACACAGCATCACCGACCTTATAATGTGTCCTCGCCACATTCTTGTCATATTGCTTTTTGGCACGTTCAACAGAACGACCCAGTTGCTCTCTGGCAATTTGATGTGCCAACCCCAACCTTTCTCTCATTTCAGCAACATATTGTGGGGGAGTGGGAGCTGAGGTTTCACTAAAAGGCAGCCCTACAACTAGATCAGCAGGCTCCCGTCAACTCCTCGCCCGAAAAGCATCATGTTTGGGGTGAAACCAGTGGAGCTATGCTTGGTAGCTCGGTAAGCCATCACAGCCATGGGAACCATGAGATCCCAGTCCCAGTGACACCGCTCTGAAGTGGTAGCCATTATTTTCTGGAGGGTGGCGTTAAACCGCTCCACTTGTCCATCCGACTGGGGTCGGAAAGGTGTCGTTCGAGTCTTCTCAATTCCTAATAATTCACACATCGCTTGGAAAACACAAGATTCGAAGTTAGAGCCTTGGTCACTATGCAGTGTTGATGGTGCTCCGTAGCGACAGACCCATTCAGTAACTATAACCTCTGCAACAGTGACCGCCTGGTCATTTGGCAGGGGGTAGGCTTCCACCCACTTAGTGAAATAGTCCTGCACCACAAGAATATAAACGGTTTGAATCGTTCTGTATCATTCATGGGGCCCATTAAATCAACAGCAATCCTTTCCATGGGAGCCCCCACCCGAACAGTGCCCATTGGCGCTTGCGGGGTCTTTGTGGGTCGAGCCTTTGCAGCACAGCTGGCACACGTGCGACACCAGAGTGTAACATCCTCCCGCATCTGGTACCAGTAATACCGTGACTGTAATCGGGACAGCGTCCGCTCCACCCCAAAGTGTCCACCCCCACTGGTCCATCGTGCATCTGATGCATAACATCCTTCCGAAAGACTTTTGGCAAGATAACTTGAGGATAAAACTCAGGGCCCTCCATCAGGTAGAAACGCCTTACCAGGGTGCCGTCTTTTAGATACAATCTATTCCACTGGCTCCAGTAAGCTTTAGTCGCCGGTCCATAAGGCAAGACATCACCCCAGGGGAGGCCGTTCCCCACCTTCCTCGATCCACTTTTTGATTGGGGCAATATCGCTGTCAGTTGCCTGAGTGGAGCGAAGTTCCTCAGCAGTCCACCCTAGAAATGAAGCAGTACTTGCCGTCATGACAGGCTGCACTACCCCCCACTGAACAGAACTCAGGATTAGCATTTCCAGTTCCATCATTTCCAGGTCCGATGTCAAAATCACACTGAACTGCCTGATGACAAACCTGAGGGCTACTGGAAGAAGGTTCGTTAAGGCTGCAGGCACAATTTGAACGACATGGCCTCCTGGATAGCACATCTGCATTTTCATGTTGGCGCCCAGGCCGATGCACAACCTTGAAATCATACTCTCCAAGCTTTTCCAACCACCGAGCCAACTGTCCTTCTGGTTCTTTCATGTTTATCAGCCACTGCAGACTACTATGATCTGTCCGCACGACAAAAGGTCTGCCCAAAAGATATTGACGGAAATGTGCTGAGAACTCCACTACAGCCAACAACTCTCTCCGTGTGGTGCAGTAATTTCGCTCCGTTAGTGTCAATCCTCGACTGCCATAGGCTAGTACGCGTTCCTTGCCATGTTGGAGTTGGGATAACACAGCTCCGATTCCAAAATTGCTGGCATCCGTATCGAGAATGAGGGTCGCCATGATCCATAGGATACCCCAGAACCGGAGTGGTGGTGAGTAGCTCTTTCAGTTTTTCAAATGCTTGATTACTTTCAGGGGTCCATTGAAATCTGGCATTCTTTCGCAACAGATCATGAAGGGGCTTGGCCACGGTGGCAAAAATCTCTGACAAAGCGCCGGTAGTAAGATGCTAAACCAACGAATTGTCGGATTTCATTAACACTTGTAGGCTGCGGCCATTCTCGAATCTTTTCCACCTTCTGAGGATCAGTGCCGATGCCCTCCTCTGAAACTACATGACCCAGATAAATCACCTGGCGGCGGAAGAGGCAGCACTTGGCAGGTTTCAACTTGAGGTTGGCCTGGCGCAACCTTTCAAATACCTGCGCTAGTCTTTGGATCATTTCCTTGGCATCCTTCCCCAGAACAATTATGTCGTCCAAGTAGACTAAGCAAATTTCCCATTGTAATCCAGCCAGGACACGATCCATTAAGCGCTGCTGGAATGTCGCTGGGGCGTTGCACAGCCCAAATGGCATCACATTCCATTCAAATAACCCCTTCCTGCTGCAGAACGCAGCAGCCTGCCGTGCCCTTGGAGTTAACTCCACCTGCCAATAGCCTGAAGCTAGATCCAGGGTGCTAAACCATTTCGCCATAGACAGAGTGTCCAGAGTATCCTGGATTCGCGGAAGGGGATAAGCATCTTTGATAGTGCGTTCATTCAGGATTCTATAGTCCACACACAGTCTGTATGTCTGATCTTTCTTCCGAACCATAACAATTGGCGAAGCCCAGCTGCTATGGCTAGGGGCAGCTAAACCCAGTGTCAAGGTTTTGCTGGATCTGTTCGTCTGCACTGCGCTGTTTCTCAAAGGCCATTCTTCGGGGCTGCTGTTTTACCGGCGGACATGGTCGTGTTTGGATGTCATGTTGCACCAGGTTTGTGCGACCCAGGTCCATCGGTCCAGCTGAGAAAACATCACCATAAGTGCTTAGGAGTTCTGCTGCTCTTCTTGATCCGACTTCCCCCAGATGCACTATACTCTCAGCATATAAAGACTGTAAATGACTTGGAACAGTTGTAGTGGTTGGGCTCGCAGTTGGCAGCTCGGAATTGGCAACCTTTACGACATTTGCAGGTTGTAGAAACCCGGCAATGGCCCCCTTCCTTACTTGCACGGCAATGGTGCCTGGGTTATACAGTCTTATTGGAATCTGTTTATTGGGTTGAGCGTCAACTACAATCCGTGCCACCAACACTCTGTGTTTCTCCATAAACCCTTTTGTTGGACTCAGTAACACATTGCCCTGCACATGCTCTCGGAAATGATGCATTTCCTGGCACGATATATTCACGTCCTGCTTCCAGAACAGCGGTGGGTGCTATTCTAACAATGTGGACCCTGGATTTGTTTTTTGGGATTAAAGTAAGGTATCTGCTCACCGAACAGTACAATTTTCTGACTGCCAAAGTCGAGACGTGCTCGGGCTTGTTCCAGGAACGGATGTCCAAGAATGGTTTCTGTGTCCTCGGTTACATCGGCCACAATGAAGTTAACGCTGACTGTGTGTGTTCCAACCTGTATCGGCACGTGGACTTCCCCAAGAACATTCACATTTATAGGACCTATTCCTTGCAGAGCCTGTACTGTCGATAGTTCAAGTGGGGGTCGAACTCCTTCATGAATAGTCTCATAGCAGTGACGGGGTAGCACATTCCTTCTCGCTCCACTGTCCAAGAGAGCACATAGCTCCATGCTGTATAACAATGTGTGTATACACATCTCAGGACCAGCGCCCTTTACCTGGAGAATGGTGGAGGTAGGTTGGATGTCAGCACAATGGTGTAGTACTGGAGCTACACGAGGCAGATCGAGCCTGGGTGAAGGGCAGTTCCGTCTCATGTGTCCAATGCCTTGGCAGTTGTGGCATACGATCTCTTCCCAATTAATTTTCCCTCGTTTATTGAATCTAATTGGCGCGGTTTAGATTCCATTCTGAATGTTTTCTGTCTCTGATCAGAGTGTGGCGACACCGAACCCTCTCCTTTCACTTTCACTCGGTTCGGGGCATTCACGGACTGCTGCTGCTCTGGCTCTCCGTTCCATTGGCCTTGTGGCCGACTGCATGAGTTGTGTTACACTAGCGGCAGTTCGTCGTGTGGTCTCATATCTATGAGCAATATCGTAAGCACGACACAGTGTACGTGGGCGCTCTTCCAGCAGTCTTTGCACAATGTCAGCGTCCCCCATGGCGTTAGTGAACACTTCAACGCTGATGGAGTCCTGCTCTCTTTCAGAGCGATCTGCATAGACAATGGAGACTTTTTCATAGATATCATCTCTTAACACATGTAGCGGCTCACCTGCCTTGCGGACCCTCTGCCTCAGCTCTATTTCCAATGGCAGCTGCGTGCTCAGATGACGGGCCGTACGCGGCATCCATTTCCTCCACAATGCGAGCATAATCCCATCTACCCGACCTGGGGTTTTTATGTATCACTGCACCTGCTGCTCCGACCAAACAAAACCTCATCTGCACAGTCATTGTCCTTTCAGACCAGTGATTAGCTCTGGCACAATCCTCAAACCGATTTAAGAACTCTCTCCATGACATTGATCCATCAAACTGACCTGGTCGGAGAGTAGGAATCTTTCTCTTGGGGTACTGCATTCCTCTCCACTGTCAGATGATAGATCATAACATGCCTGACGTGGTTTTCTTCCCTGCAGGCGATGTCTTATAAACTCAGGAAAACAACTCTCATCAGCATTCATATAAGCAGTTTTATTTTCAGCCTCTGGAACGCTATGCTGGACTGTACCACTCTCATGTGGAAAGCGATTAATTGGTGACATTGGTTTAGCAGTTAGGTCTTTGTACACAGTTTGTGGGTAGTAGTTCAGATTTGCTGGCGTGCTCTGTATGTAACATGGTGTGTCAATTCTACTGTCACATGTAAACTCACTTTCCACAACACTTTTGAAAGGGTTGGTTTCACTCATAATCTGTGGTGGTATTCCCGGCTCAAAGCAACGCGCAGGTCCGTTAACTGTAGCTGATTGAGGGCAAGGAACAAAACTTTGCTTGAACGGATTATTTTTACTTCCACTATTGGACACTTTAACTTCCAATTCATTTAACCAAATCCGCGAATGAGATGTGCGTCCGTTTTTCCTCATTCTCCGTCATTACAGACATAGCATGGTTCAATTGACTGCTCTTATTTGTCTGAGAGTATTTTTCTCGTCATCCAAACTCTTTCACCAGAATCCGTCATGTTGCTCTCCCTCTCTGATAACATCTGTTTCAGTTTACAATTCAGATTGTCCATATAACTCACCAAATGCGACGAACAAGATCGTGCTGCTTTATTGATCATGTTATCTTTTTCACTTCGGCGCTCTCCGTCTCAGCAGCCGTATGTGTGTGCGTAACAGTTTACCAGTTGCTCAAATCCGTGCAAATGACGAGTTATACAAAGTGTCCTGAGTGTGCTGCTTTATTGATCTCTCCGGCATGCATCCACATGACCCACAATGTTGCAGTGAACACACATACTCAGTGTTTCTCTAATGAATAAAAAACAGGAAAAACAAGGAAAAAACAACATATCCCGCTCTATTCCAGGCTATACACACCACCATGCGTGTTCCGGACTACATTACCCAAGATTCCCTCCCACTCATACTACAATTTACGTCCTTGCGACATTAAAGGAACATCTCCCTATTTCCCCTTCATCCCACAACACGTGTGACTCCACAACTGTTGAAGCGATGCGAAAAACATACGTTACCTATAAACTCCATGGTTGTTATCGAACCCGCAATCAGTTATAGTCACATCCCTCCGCAAATACAAAACGAAACAATCCCAGAGAGCAGATGATTTGAGCCGAGCCGGTGTTTAGTGGGTGAAGTCTCTCACACGCCTTCACGCAGTCGATTCACTGAGGAATGCAGTAAAGCCTGAGCTCGATCCAGTCAGTCTCAGTCAAACCCTCTCCGCTTTTCTCTCTGTTAGTCTATTGAAAAGAGCACAACAATGGCTGTCCTCTCCGAGGATCCTTTTATCTACAGACGATTGCACACTGTCCATCTTCAGACATTACATTACCAGGAAATGTATTTATCCAATAAATCAAGCACGTTGACAAGCTAAATCCCTGGTTTTGAAGGCATTTCAACCAAAATGATAGTTCAGTAATTTACTGGCAATTATGTCATTCTCCCGAAGAAAAAGCCAAATATGCTTTGAATATGATGGTTACCAGAAAAAAGGGAAAAAAATATGGTTGCACTATTATATTTGATTCACTGTGTAACACTGAAGAAAGAAATTCACCTGTTGCATGCATGAGAAAGACCAGGAAACCCTCACTGCTGCAGAACAATAAAGTGGAATGAATGGGGAAGTGAGGCAGCTGGATGTACAACTCAATTTATTTTTCTGAGCGTCAGCATTGTGTTGAATGCCATTTCTTACCATAGTTTAATTTAAGATAAATCATTAAAAAGAATATAAGTCATGAGAAAGCAGTGCAATACTGTATGTTTACATTTTCTGAATATGATGCAATATAGAAAAAGAACAGTGTTTACATTTTAAAAACACTTAGGATTTAAGCTTTTTTTCCCCAGTGTAAACAAAATTAGTTTGCAGTGTTAAAATGCTATAGATTATCATTTAACTATCTTCTGTGACCCGCTGTTTAAAACAATGAAATAATGCTTTTTTCCCCCTCCACTTAATATGGGTTGAAGCTACATATAACAGCAGCTCACACTGTGAAATGTATCATAGCAACAAGTCTGGCAAGGAAATATTTGCAATTTCAATCTCCCAGCACGCTAAAGTCACACAATATGGTCACTGCCGACTGACAACATGCTGTTTTAGATCAAATTTTGCAATCTTCAGGTATTTGATCTGTAGTTTTCTGCTAATTCTTAACATATTTAGTTATAAAAATACTGCAACATTGCAAAAAAAGTAAAATATGAGACACTATAGAACCTGAATGTTGCAGAAATGCATTCTTAACAGTCAACAATTTTTAATGTAATTCACACAACCAAGCCAATGTAATAAATCATAGCTGGATTAAACTTTATAGAGTGCAAGATGGTTGCTCTGAGAGGAACAGACTAAAGCTTCTGTCTTCTAGCGCACTGAAAAAGCTTTTATAGAGGTCAAAGCAACTGCACTGCAAGCTCATAACTATGTTTTGGGAGTCTTTGAGGTGGAGGAATATTACAAGATGACAGAGGAAAGCTCTGAGATGAACTTATCAGAATTTCAGCCTTCTATCAAGCTAGGAAAGCACTGAGACAGTTAAATCATACTGTATATCGCTGTATAGGCAACGACATGGTGAAATTTTGTAACCCTAAAAGCAATTTTGCAGTTTTACACTCCTCTAATATTCACCCCAATACAACATATGCATTAACATCATTAATTTTTGGAAACAGTGGCTGGCTAAAAACATATTTAAGGAGAAAAATCCAAAATGCAACTTCAGATGATGGTCTCAAGATGACAATCACAATTCAGTAGACAATAAGTGCCAGAAAAAAAGACCAATATTATATTACAATGATTAATCTAAAATTCAAGATACAGGGAAACTGAAAATGATACTGCAGCATCCAAAAGGCCAAAGCAAACAAGTAGAATTATGTGCATCTATAATGCACTGAGAAAACTGTAGGAAAGAGCTGATAATAATACTCTATAATGGCCATTCAGATAGATCTGATACATATAGCCTCAAACTTTGCTCCTTCTTCCAACGAGCATAACAGCATTCTGCTATCAACACACTAGTAGCACTTTTTCTTGCCCCAAATATGCCAGGAACTTCTTTTGATCTGCCTCGCCCACCACGTAAAATGTGAATTTCTCAGGACAGCGTGCCCCATGAAACCACTCTCTGAACTATTTTCATCCTTTTTTTATTTGTTTCAATAAAACACTAAAATATGTTGCACAAAGACCTCGGGGGAACACAGACTTTGGGACCAATATTAGTGGATTCTGTAAAGCTGAGTCATCTTCCTCGCCTCAATATGGATAAATAGCAAAATCAATTGGACATAATCTTTAGTGCAACGATAAAATGAGATGCATTTCATCTACCAAAATAGATCTCCATTATTCTATTTTAGTTTCAAATATAGCATTTTTAGGAATAGTTCACCTAAAAATTAAAATTGCCATCATTTACTCATACTCATTTAGCTCCTTATGTGTATGACTTACATTTTCTGTGGAAAAAAAAAAAGTCTCAGAGCCAAAGGGTTTAATGTTATTTTTGACCTCTTACATTGTATGGAAAAAAACAGCTGAAACGTTCTTAAAAATATCTTATTTTGTGTTATCTTTTAAACCAGATTTTGAATATCCACAATTCAAACCTAATTGCAATTACATAAATAGCTCTGTTTGCTATGTGAGAGAAGTCAGAACCTCATTGTCTTGACAACTGTGAGAAAAACGGAGCTGGTGCTTCAATAAGTGATACATCTCTCCTCATTGCAACAACAGAAAAAAAGTATGATTCACAGATCGAAACCATACCAACTGAAAACCACATATGATCACACTAAATTTTTTGTAGCTGTGAATCTAACAGCCTCTAGAGACTCCAGCTGTTCTGAATGGCCATAGAAATCCTGGACTCTCGCTTACCACCCTGGCTGCGAAGTGTCTCATTGTCGAACAGAGTGAACATTAACATATAAATAACCCTCTTCTCTCGCTCTCTGAATCTGTGGCGGTGCAGCTTAAGAGGGTCTGGAGAATAAATGACTCTCTTAGTCACAGAGATTTGTGCATTTCTCCGACCGCTGCCTTTAGCAACCAGTCCACTGGGTCAGTGTCCGCACCCCCGCACGTACTGGCACTGAATGAGAGACCAGTCAGAGGGCAGCTTCAGTTATTGCCCCCCTAGGCCTGGGAGGGAACGAAACACTGTCCACAGAGAAAGAGAGAGAGAAAACTAACAGAGTAACAACAGTGAGTTTTGTTCTGCAAAATTACATTCCTCTATACTCCTTCTCGCACAAGCTTGCCTGGCCCACACAGGTCGTGAGATCAAATGTACTCATTATGAGAAAGAGGTGCAGATATGGAGAGGTGAATCAGATGATTAACCTGTTTTCAGAACAATTTCAACTTTTAAAATTCTTGATAGGGAACGTCCATCTGAGTCAGTTTGATAAAATGAACATTTTGTCATCATTAACATATCCTTTTGCCATTAAAAGCTTGTATGACTTGTTGAACACAGAATTTTGAAAATGATCCTTTTTTGTTCATATAATGAAACTCATTGGGGCCCAGTGTTGTTTTGGACCCCATTGACTTTCATTATATGAAAAAAAGCAGCAGCAAAAAAATCTTCAAAATATCTTATTTTATGTTTCACAGAAGACAATCTGTCATACAAGTTTGTAACAACAAGAAAGTGAATAAATTCTGAAAAAAAGCAAGACTAAACGGTCTCATGTTGTAACAATGAGGGCGGAGTGTATATATGTGAATAACTGATCTTTGTTTTGTGAAATATTCCACAGTTTTTAGCATGCATATTTTCGCCCCCAATCTGGTGTTTTTCAAAGCCTAGCCTGCGGTGTTGCGGTTAAATCCACTGCTTTGTTATCCCAATCCTCCATGCTTGTGGCAGTGGATTCAGGAGTAACGGCTCCCATGTTACAAATGCACCTACTGACGTGATTTCGTTCATGATTCACCTCATGCTCTGCCTCCTAGCACGCTATAAGCTGCAGTGTGAGCGTGCTTGCTTAACAACATCTTAAAGCTACAGTAAATGCTAAAAGAGTGCCATTTGACCCCCTGGTATAAGCTTCCTCTTTGAAACCCTATAGACAGAGCAAAAAAGCTTCTGTCCGAAGTAACTAGAGGTCCTGCTACTGTTTGAATCAGCAATCCAACACCTTTTAACAATGATATTTCCAATTGTTCATGATTACTGGATAAAGATGATTCAAATCATTTTAAAGAGACTGCAAAAGAGAAGTTTCTAGTGTAAAAAACAATTAGTATGAGGCTGAGCATAACTGGAAATAAATATACTTATAAAAATTAAACTGATACATAAAAAATAAATCATGGCTTAAAGATTAAGCTGACAATTCGTTTGATTTTATATCTGATAACTGATAAATATCTAATATTAAATCTATTTTTGCACATTAAAAATTATATTTTTGAATGCTACAGTGAATATTGGGCACAATATTAATTGAAAATCAAATATATATATATATATATATATATATATATATATATATATATATTATTTTAACTTTAAATAAATTACTTATTAATAAGTCAATAACTACTTATAGTGCTAAAGTAAATATTGACTAAAAATCTGAAAGAAACTTTATTTGATAAAAATGACATTAAACAGAATTATTCTTATTTTTTAACTGATAATTATTTTGATACATGGCTGATATTAAAAGTCTACATTATTTTTTCACCACAAATATAAACATTTAAACTATTTTAAATGTTACTGTAAATTTGGACAATATTAATTAAAAACATGACAGAATCTTTATTTGATATAAATAACTAAACAAATTATAAAAATAACAAACAAACTAAAAATATACATTTTTAACTATTTAACAAAACTATTAATGTTATTAAATGTTATTGTTAAATTAAAAATGTTATATAATCTAAAATGTAAAAATAGATAAAAATAAAATAAAATAAATATCACTGATATTATTCGATAACCCTATCAAAACTCTCTAATATATTCAAGTTTCCACTTGAATAGTCCTGTGGTTATTTTGCCAGACAGAGAGCATAAATAGTAGTTTTGCTATCATAACAGAAACGCCACATACTGTAAATCTTACCTAGCATGGAGGTTCCCTCTGGTGGATACTCTGGGAACTGTCCTTCAGAGGGCACACTGACTGTCCTTCTCAGGCTGCGAGCCTTTGATGAGGATGCTGTGGGGCTTTCATGGACCTCAGATGGCATCTGGTAACAAGTCAGAGGTCAGAGGTCAGTGGGTGGAGGTCACGGGGTACACATTCTAACACTGGGCCAGAAAGCCCCTTTTCCTGACAGTGCTACTAATTAACTAACCGTTTAAACGAATCTGAAAGCAATCTGTCAATCAGAAACTATTTCAATACATTAAGTGAATTGATTATTCCCTTTCACAACCTCAAGATGAAGTGGGTTGGCTTGCACAGCAAGAGTAATGTGCTGGAACTCATTAAAGAAGAGAACAAATCATAAAACTGTGCAAAACAAGGCTCTTTAACTATCAAAACCAATTTGAATGGGACTAGTTTTCCTTAAAGGGAGAGTTCACATAAAAATGAGAATTCTGTCATTTACTCACCCTCAAGTTGTTCCAAACCTGCACATATTTCTATTTTCTGCTAAACATAAAATAAGATATTTTGAAAAATGTTGGTAACCAAACAGTTT
Organism: Cyprinus carpio; assembly: GCF_018340385.1. Lineage (NCBI taxonomy): Eukaryota > Metazoa > Chordata > Actinopteri > Cypriniformes > Cyprinidae > Cyprinus > Cyprinus carpio. Next base: position 20,078,246 of record NC_056598.1, on the reverse strand, counting down.
CTGGTGCTTTCCTTTGACTTTAATTGAATTGAATTCCATCAACAGTTTTTACCAACATTCTTTAAAATATCTTTTTAGTTCCACAGAAAAACAACAACATGAGAGTGAGTAAATGATGACAGAATTTTCATTTTTCCAAAAACCAACTGACCCTTTAAGGAGGTCAGGTAAATTTACTTTGTGATTTTATTCAAATCACAGACTTAACTGTCTGGAAAACTAATCCCATCCAAATCCAAATTACATCCGCAAACGACGCATTTAACCCTCACAAGGGGAAATGTACAACAAAGCACAAACATCATCTGTGTCTCTTAATTTAACTGTCCTTCGCTCTTCATTCTGATGGAGAGGAAGAGAGAAGAATGAGGGGATAAAGCAGAGGGAAGGAGCGCTCTTACCTCTTCCTCCTTGTTGAGCAGGATGAGCTGGCTGTCGGTCAGGATGCAGTACTTCCTCTCCCAAACACAGGGCTCTGTGAACGGCGACTGGCCACAGGAGAAGCGGTGGCTGGGTGGCCCCTTCACATCTGTGGACAGGGGACAGAAAAAACACCTCAGAATGGGTTGCCACAGAAAAGTAGCACCACAAAAACAGGCTCTCTTCATGTCAGCAATGATTCTCTTCAGATTAAAACTTCAGGACTGAGCAACGCTTTTAATGGGACTTCCAAAATATGCGGCTGCGTATTCCCTTCACAGCTTGCAGAAATAGACAAGGGCCCTCAGAGAAGCACAGACTCTCTTCTCTTCTTTATTTAATCACCAGTTCACTTCACAAAAATAGACTCTGGACAATGATGCTGCTCATAAGAAAATGAGTCACGCTGGACTCATTAAACGCTGCTGTGAGCAATTTCTGCATCACTAGCAACATCAAATGGATTTGTAAAAATAACAACGGTCTCCACAACTGTCCTCCACTGTTAGGACAAACAGCTAGTGCAGTCTCAAATGCATCTCAAATGCATCTGGTTTCAGCATTTCTGATTGGATAATACAATTCTGCAATTACATCCATAAATGTGTAAGGTAACAGAAAAAAAAAATCAAGTATAAAAATACTACAGTACTGTTCAAAGGTTTGAGGTTGGTTTTAAAAATATTTTGTAATGCTTTTTAAAAAAGTATATTATGTTCACCAAGCCAGCATTTATTTTGCATTTATTTAAAAAAAAAAACAGTAACACAAAGCTGAATTTTTAGTATCCATAACTCCAGTCTTCAGTGTTACATGATCATAAATCATTCTAATATGCTGATTTGGTGCTCAAGAAATATTTATTATTATTATTAACCCTGAAGACAGTTTTTTGCTTAATATTTTTATGGCAACTGATGCATTTTTTCAAGATTATATGATAAAAAAAAGAAAATCCAAAAGAACAGCATTTATTTGAAATGGAATTTTTTTATTTACATCGATAATGAATAATAATGTACCCCTGCTCAACTAAACTATTAACTTATAAAAATGTATTCTTTTAAATTATTTTGACCATTACGGACCACACACGTTCACTACATGACTTATGTTTGAGTAAAACAGAATATTCAACAAGAAAAAAGCAATGCAAAATTGTATTTATTCTAAATGAGAGTTTATCTATTGGTAATTGACTGGATTGAGAAAAGCGGACTTCGGTGGGTGGCCGGGAAGGGTTGAAAAAGAAAAAGGGACTGGTGATGTCATCTGAAAGGAAAGTCGTTTCAGAGGCGGAGCAATTACATTGTGATTAAAAGATTGCAAAGACTCTTTTTCTTCGAAATAACTTGCACAATAAGACTACAAAAGGGCTTTAATGTAAACTTTGATTTCATTTGAACAGCTGTAATTGAACTGTAATGTGTTCTGCACACTGCTGCCTGTAGAAGGCAGTGTTATACTAGTTTAGAGTGTTGCTCCTGCTCAAGCAATCCACTTTTTTTACAGCATTCAATCTCAGTGGGAGAAAATGACACCAGGCAGCTCATAATTCTTTGCATCTCTCTCAGAGCGAACAAACAAACCCTCTTAGGGGAAACATCTGCTTTGTGAGTGATTTGATGCGTTCTAGGTCACCTTCAGAGCGACACTGACTGCATTTTGGGAATGATCACATATCACGTACCAATGATTGGAAGCACTTGTCAGAAAACATTACTGACAAAAAGCCTGGCAGTCCTCCTTGTCTATTAATTGATCATTTAGACCTTCGCTAAGCTTCTTCAATTAGTGCTGGCTGACAGTTTTGCTGTACGGTTGACCAGAGCGAGACACAGAAAGAACATGTCAGGACTTAAGGTCAGAGGTCAGCCTGCCCCCGTTTGGGAAAATAGTGGTCACACTTCAGTTTTTCCCAGGCCTCATTACTAAATGAACACCACACAGACGCAGAAGAAAGTGACGCAATGTGTCTCAAGAGGACGGGTGTGACTGATGCGTCTCCACTCAGTTTACTGAACGCAGTCATCTTGCCCACCACTATTTTCCACATATCAGCCTAAAGCAATGCTATGACGAAAATGCACAAGGGGGAAAGAAAAAACACTAGCTCTTTGAACAATATGAGATCAGTTGATAGAGCAGACAGAGAACTGATAGAAAGATTCAGAAAGAGAGCCAACTGACCAAAATAAAGACCTAGATTAAATACACTGTGAATAGAGATTAGTGGTCTTCAAAAAAAAAAAAAAAAAAAAAAATTAAATAAATAAATAAATACACCCTTTTGATGATATTTGATATAAATTATGTATTTTTTTTCAGTCTTTTTTAAAATTTAAATCAGAGAAACCATTTCAGTAATATAGCACACGTTGCTATAGATTTAAAATGTTTATTTTAAAAATATATAAAAAAAAATTAAGCAAAAATAATTTAATAATTATTATATATATTTTTTTTACAAATCTTTTTATTATTTTATTCAGCACGGATGCAATATTTGATTAAAATGTAGGTAAAGACATGTGTTACATTTCTTTTTTGACAAATGTTAAACTTTCTATACCATTCTATATCCTGAAAAGATGTTTCATGGTTTCCACAAAAATATGAAAATATAACAAGACATTTTTGAGCACCAAATCAGCACATCGGAATGATTTCTGAAGGATCATGTGACCCTGAAGACTGGAGTAATGTCTGCTGAAAATTCCACTTTGCCATCACAGAAATAAATTACATTTTGAAATGTATTAAAATATAAAACTATTTTAATTAGTAACAATATTATTTCACAATATTTACTGGTTTTACTGTATTTTCAAATAAATACAACCGATTTCAAACTTCTGAACACTAGTGCATTTTAACAATAACATATTATATACATTTTTTTTTTTTTTTTTTTTTTAATGATGAATTGAATCAGACTGGTTTAGAAATAAATCAAACTTACCAAATCATTGAAATTGTTGTTTTTGCTAATAAGTCTTAAATCAGAAATGCTATTAAGATTCAGTTGGCTCTTTGTACATTTACATTTTATGGAAAAAGCAGCCTGGACAAACTGCTCCTTTTATTTTCCATGGAAAAAGTCAAACGAGTCATGAATGACATGAGGTTGATTAAATGATGACAGAAATATACTTTTTGGGTGAATTATCTCTTTAATGACCCATGAGCCATTCACAGTGTTGATTATGTTATATCACCAGAGACTGATCATCATGAATATATTGTGACTATTGGTAATAAGGTGTGAACAAAAGAGTTCAGGAGGCATCCAGCTCAACATTGACAACGACACAAACAGTTCTTCTATTTACTGCTCTGCAAACAAGCATACAACTGTGTAAACAGACACGCTTTAATGGGTGTTTGGATAAGTGCTGGAAGGCAAACGAGGGAGACTGGCGGCGGCTGTGGAAAGATGAAGGTGAAATGTGTGGGAGTGGAGGGAGCCGGTCTGTTTGAGACGACAGCTCGCGCTCGGCGACACAGTGGCAGCATATAACATATGGACGGGTGAGATAAAGTGACTTCTCCAGAGATCTCATATGCCATTATGAAACGTGTGAAGCTGTTGGGAAAGCAGTTGACAACTCCATTCGATGGAACACAATATCTTCCATAATTATCTACGCATACAGAGACTCTCCAGGCACGAGAGATTTGAAAATAACCCTGTTCAACAACACCAATATTTGCATTACAAATGTGTAAATTCTGTGCCGCTAGCATCTGAATTTCAAAAATTGTTGTCTATTTTAATCTCTGTGTATCAGTGTTATTTAAACCTCATCAACTGGCATCATCCACTGACTGTCAATGCAGCGGCGAAGGAGATTTATTTCAGGAATTTTAATTGCATCCCGTACAGATTCACTGCCTCGGCGTTCACCTGCGCCTGTTCATACCAGCTATGCGTAAATCACGGCTTCTCTCTGGGGAGAGTAAAAGGCCAGTGAACTTTGAGGATCACAGATCTCTCAAAACAAGGAGATGGAACAACCTCTCAAAGCCTTTTATTCTCGCCATTGGAAAGAACTCACTTGTGTTTTCAGAGCTGATAATTCTCATTTACATCTCACTGAACCAGTCTTGATTGCATATGGAAGGCTATATATTGCAGATTCATGTGACTTAATTTGCAGGAATGCGATGCAGAATTATAGCAACTATTACAGAAAAAATTATTTGACATTTTTGAAAACAAATTTATATCAAATAAAAACAATGTAATCTTTGAAGGTGTCTAAACCAGCAGTTTTCAGGCCTCAGCAAACCTTTAAAGGGGCCTAGAGTTGACATGAATTATTTGAAATAAGACATTAAATTAAGCATTAAACAAGCATTAAAAATCAAGCAATTTCATATTCTAATTCAACCACTAACTTTCTCTTTCTTTCTTTCTGGATGAACTAGGGTTAAAAAATGGATAAATGAAAATATCACTTTTAGACCTGGAATTGTCATGTAAATTAATTAAATCGTCCTTGTGCTTTTTCTAGAATTTTTTTTTAATTATGCCTCATCTGAATCCTTCTTTTAAATTAAGACTATTTCTCTATGTGGATGAATGTACTGTAGATTGGCAAAGTAACAGCTAAACAAACTAGAGAGTCTCTAGACCACTGAGAAGACAAAACATTTAACACTTGCTCAGGAACCTAATTACTGTGATCTCCTGCTAAATATATCAGCGGTATATAAAGCCCCCTCCCTGAGGTGTTAGGGCAAGGGAACATTTCGTTAAGTGTATGTCATCTGAAATCTAGCGTGAAAATCACATCTGTCCTGACAAAGTCCTTCAAAAAGTCCTGTTACATAACCTCTGCAGAAACTTATTTTAACAAGAATGTTATTTCTGCAGAGTTCAGTGTGTCCATCATATTTGGAACTCATCTTTCACTCCAAATAACCTCTAGATTGAAGTGCAGCGTAAGCAATGACAGTACACACAAAGGATGTTACCCAACATGCTCTGTGAGGGGGGCGGCAGGTCTGAAGTGAGAAGACAGATACTAATCAAACCCTGAAATGACAGAAAGGTTAGTTAAAATGTCAAGAGAAAAGGGGGTGAATAAAACCCACACAAAAAGGCAGCACCTCTCTCACTAAAGAAATTTATTGCTTTAGTATTTCATAAGACAGACATGAAAAATGTACCCGAAAGAACAAACACTAACTTCTCTGAAAGGGAAATGCAACCACAGAACCAAAGGCTAGATCAGGTGACCTCTGTGGGGAAACAAAAATGAAGCCACCCCTTTCAATGGGGATGTGCAAAACTAAATATTTGTAAGATGACTACTAGTGAATTGTCTGAAAGATTAGTTGACTAATCTGTGTTAAGGAAGCCCTGTAAAATAAGGCTGGTTTCAGGTTTACCTGACCCCAGTTGGACAAGCTTCTTAGTGAAGGCATACTCTAGCTGCTACAAGAAGTGCAAAGGAATGGAACAAAGGTCTCAAGACTTGTTTTGAAAAGTATGGACTACTTTTAACCTGACACACAATATTAAAAATGCAACGCTTGGAATGTAAAAATAAAGATGTGAGACATGGTGCAACAGCCAAAAAACATCAGTAAAAATGTGCATGGCTGAGGCAGTGGTGCTTTACAGTAAGTCAAAGACACTAATTATAATAATAATATTTACAATAAAGATATTTATAAACAATATATTTATACAATTTATACATTATTATTATTAATAATAATAATAGTAATATAATAATAATAATGTATACATAATGACATAATTAATATTACTATTTGGAAAGTACAAAACAGCACTGATGATATGTTTCATTCATTTAGGGACACTATAAAATATAACCTTAGCTTACATAAAACAGCTAATCTGCAAACATTACATATAAAGGGGCATGGAAAGGTTCATTTATTTCAGTAATTCAACTCAAATTGTGAAACTTGTGTATTAAATAAATTCTATGCACACAGACTTAAGTAGTTTAAGTTCTTTTAATTGTGATGATTTTGGCTCACATTTAAAAAAAAAAAACACCAATTCTCAACAAATTAGAATATGGTGACAAAGCAATCAGCTAATCAACTCAAAACACTCACTCAAATACACAATCATCCTTCAAAATGGTCTCTCAGTTTGGTTCACTGGGCTACACAATCATGGGGAAGACTGCTGATCTCACAGCCTTATGAGGATTGTCAAGCAAAATCGATTCAAGAATTTGAGTGAACTTCACAAGGAATGGACTGAGGCTGGGGTCAAGGCATCAAAAGCCACCACACACAGACGTGTCAAGGAATTTTGCTACAATTGTTGTATTCCTCTTGTTAAGCCACTCCTGAACCACAGACAATGTCAGAGGCGTCTTACCTGGGCTAAGGAGAAGAAGAACTGGACTGTTGCCTGGACAGACCAAAAAATGCAGATGAACTGAAGGCAACTGTCAAAGAAACCTGGGCTTCCATACCACCTCAGCAGTGCCACAAACTGATCACCTCCATGCCATGCCGATTCGAGGCAGTAATTAAAGCAAAAGGAGCCCCTACCAAGTATTGAGTATATGTACAGTACTGTAAATGAACATACTTTCCAGAAGGCCAACAGTTCACTAAAAATGTTTTTTGAAGTATTGTAATTTGTTGAGATTGGTGAATTGGTGGGTTTTTGTTAAATGTGAGCCAAAATCATCACAATTAAAAGAGCCAAAGAAACTACTTCAGTCTGTGTGCACTGAATTTATTTAATACACAAGTTTCACGATTTGAGTTGAATTACTGAAATAAATGTACTTTTATACGACATTCTAATTTATTGAGATGCACCTGTACATACAATTATGTGTGTGTCAAACAATTATTAAACATTAAAGTTTCCAAACATTACACATAACATTTACATTTTTAAAATAAAAAATTTAATTGATAATAAGAAAGTACTATCGAAAGTAGATGCAATGAGGAATCACTGGTTAAGATTTATTTACAACAAAACAGCACAACCCAGCTGTTCTAATTTGTGCAACGCATTTTATGGACGACAGTTTTGTGAACCTAGTTCGATACAACATAAGGCTACAAACTTCGCACCCTACAAGGCTTGCTGTGCAAAGGCTATTTCTAAAAAATGGTTCAATTCTGACTTTGCTATCACAATCTGGCGCTAATTCTGAATTAGCCACTGTAAGTATGTTTTCTTAATAGTTAAAGTATTTGCTGTTGACTGTTCAAATGTGGAGTTTTGCGCCGTGTAGAGCATCGCGTCATGTGTGTGTGTTTCTGTGTGCGTGAGAGAAAGACAGTCACATCACAGTGGAGTCAGCTTTCTTAAATCGCAGCTTATGTACTGCAAAAACACCCCCCCATATGTCTACATCACTGTGTGGGAAGATTTGCATAACACTGCCCAAATGTTCACACAAAGAAAGGCGGCGTAACTTTTATTCTTGGTGTAGTATTGTTGTTGCCACCGCCATGTTGTGGAGATGTGCGTTTCATTGTGAAAGCGAAACTACTTTGTTTGGTTTTCCAAAAGAGGACGATATCCGCTTCGTCATGCCTAAAGCTGATCTATGCTGGTCGCTGAGAAAATACATCAACTTCGCGCTGTGGATCGCCAGATCAGCTTTCACCGTGGACGAAGTGGCATCCAGCCTTGGGTCGTCAAGTGTGGTTGCCGCACACCCGCTCCTCCATCGAATTCGCCGGCCGCGTCGTTCTCAAGTCTGCCGGCTGTTCTTCATTCATGGCCGCACTGTGTGATGCTGTGTGACGCATCATTTTATGGAGGACTGTTTCCTGAACCTGCAGACTAGTCTACAATGGGTCTGTGCTCAAAGGCTGTTCTATAAAGTGGGGCAGTTACAACTTTGCAAAGACAGTCTGCGTAAATTTTTTATATTTAAAGGATTTGTCACTGTTGTTTCAAACGTGAGTTTTAAGCAGTGTAGAGTAGCACTTGTTGTTTGTTGTTTCTCAGATCACAAATGCAGACATGGTTTTATGTTTACCTAGCACCATGCGCAATGCAACGCATAAAAACACAGTATAAGTCATTATAATCAGTAATTATGTCCCCACTGGATGCAACAAATGCCTCGTTGTAATAAGTTTTATTGGTTTTGTCTCATCGTGGTGGGAGATGGCATAACAGAATGTTAAGGGGCGTAACATTTCCGTCACACGCTTGAGGTATTCAGCCAATCACAATGCACTGGATAGCTGGCCAATCAGCGTACACCTTGCTTTTCAGAACGATGAGCTTTGTAAAAATCAGTTTCAGAAAGGCGGGGCATAGAGGAGCAACAATAAATGTACATTATGTGGAAAATATATTTTTTTTTTAACCTTAAACCGCATAAATACATTTCATTATACCAAATACACAAAATAATGTTCTTTTTAGCAACCACAACTATTGGTCGAAAACAACCCAGTCGCTGGGTTTGTCCATATTTTACTCAGCGATGAGTTGTATTTAACCCAGCATTTTTTAGAGTGCATTGAGCTGTGATGGCAATTCTTTTAAAAGCAGTGAGCCATGGTGTGAAGAGAGACACCTGGGCTCCAGAAAGGGTGTAATAAGTCTGTAACCATGTGGGTGTCCTAGACATGGTCCTATGTGCCCTCATATGTTTGTTTGTGCAGCAGCACAGCTTGAAAACAATTACTGCAGGGTGGCTACCAGCTGATCCCAAGAGCTGCCAGTTTGTGACCCCGTAATGGAGCTGGAGCCCAAAAAATAGCGCTCACCCAAGAGGTCAGCAAAGGTTCAGACAGACTAGCAGGAAGTAAGCATGCATGTGTTAGATTAAAGCTCCATGTGTGTTACAGGATGATAATGTGATATCATCATGTTTGTGAGACATCTGAGGAAATATTTAAGAAATAAGGCATATGTTGAGTATCTATGCGAGTATAAAAAGGTAAAATAGACGAGTCTAGCCAGTGTTGCATCAGCATGTGTGGTACTCCATGGTTCATGATGTTGGAGTAGGCATGTCAAAAGCAGATCAAACATCTGTGAGGAGCATGTGCGTGACACTGACAGGCCTAATGTACATCTCTATGATCACAGACACCCACTGAGGCCCAGACCGGACTTGCATGTGTCTGATGAAGGGTAATCCTAACCCCTGCAGCCCTGCCTGGAATGTCTTCAGCTGAAGGAGAGGTCATACTGTACCACCTGTCCAGGATGAGGTTTCAGACGAGGGAATGCCTGGGACCGCTAATCACTGCCAACACAGAGAAAACTCAACCGGCTCCTGCTTCTAAAACACCACTTCGTCAAGAAACTAAACTCTCCTCAACCAAACAAAGACAATTTCTTTCAGTGGTATAACCTTAGAAACGGTTTACCCAAAACACAATTTATTTACCCTGATGTTACTGCAAATCCCACGACTTTCATTCTTCTGTGGAACATAATAAGAAAATGCCGTATGAATAAATGTAAATGAGAATTTGTGCAATCAAGCTCCAAAATTTGAACAAGTACAATAAAATCAGCCCATACATCTTATCTACTATATTCCAAGTCATCTGAAATTAAACATTAGGTTAGCATGACATAGACATAGACCAAAAAAGTCAATTTTTATTAAAAGTCTTCCTCTAAGCTAAATTAAATATGGGAAACTGAGATGGTTTGACCCCCTTACGAGACACTTTGATTCTTTGAAAATAAATGGGACAACATTGCTTCTCTTGTGTTTTGTGTCTCTTGTGTCATGACAAACCACACTAAAAGCAGTTCATAGCATACTTGCAGACATACAAGGAAAGCAGAAGTGTATTGAAGTAAGGCAATAGGGAAGCATTTGTTGCTGCAGAACTAAAATACGGATGTATTTTAGGCTAAACCACATTCTGGTCTAACTATATACAGTCATGGCCAAAAGTTTTGGCTGTGACATCAATTTTGTTTTTTGCAAAGTTCGCTGCTTAAGCTGTTGAGGTGTTCATTCACATTGTTTCTAGATTATTGTGTACAGTGATCAGATGCATTTTAAATAATTGCTAAAAGCTTCATTGGCCTAAAAATAGTGCAGAGCTTGCTCAGGAATGGCAGCAGGTTGGTGTGAGAGCATCTGCACGCACAGTGAGGCAAAGACTTTTGGACAACGGCCTGATGTCAACAAGGGCAGCAAAGAAGCCACTTCTCTCCAAGAAAAACGTCAAGGACAGACTGAAATTCTGCAGGAAGTACATTTATTGTTGCTCCTCTATGCCCCGCCTTTCTGAAACGCGTCGATTTTTTACAAAGCTTATCGCTCTGAAAAGTGAGGTGTATGCTGATTGGCCAGCTATCCAGATCTCAATCCCATAGAGAACCTGTGGTCAGTCCTCAAAAGGCGAGTGGACAAGCAGAAGCCCACAAATTGTGATCAACTCCGAGAACTAACAAGGCAAGAATAGATGGCCATCAGTCAGGATTTGGCCCAGAAGCTAATATCCAGCACGCCAGAGCAAATTGCAGAGGTTATGAAGAACAAGGGTCAACACTGTAAATATTGACTTATTCTATATATTTTTTTTGCCAATAAAAGCCTTTTAAACTTATGATATGCTTATCATTGTTTTTCAGTATACCACAGAAACACGAATAGTTTTTTGTTTTTACTGCTTTTTTGATTAAATGAACGCAGGGTTAAGCATCTTTAAAAAATATTTAACAAAAAATATCTTACTGATCCCCAAATTTTGAACACTATATTGTATTAACTATGCAATGTAATATAAACAACCAGTCAAAAATCCCCATCAAATTTTTTTTCCCCTCGTGCTTCTGGAAACAAGCCACCGTCTCAAGGAATATCTGTGTACACACAAAACCACTGAAACAGACTTAAAACGAGGTAGTATACAGTACATGCCAGACTAGTATGTGGTGCTGTAATTCTGCCACAGAGATAGACTAAAACAGAGAAGACAACAAACATGGAACAATACATTTATTGATCTGTGTTAATGTTAGTTAATAAAAACACAGCCGTTCATTGTTTGTTCATGTTGTTGTTGCTGTTACGTGATGTAGCGATGTCTGACTAGGGTCAAGACGTGGGGTGAGGACATCATCATTTCACAAAACATACGGATTGTTTTTACACATGAAAACGCAAGGCTGTTGTTTTCAGATTTATCAACTCTGGGACCTGGTTTCAAAGTGTTTCTTAGCGGTTTCAGGCTCCTAAAACGCCAGATCTGTCTGGGTGAAACGCCAATATGATACAAAATTTTTACGTATATAGCTAAAGGTGTCTCTGTGTGGACAGGCCCTAAGTCTCACAAGCCTCAAGTACACACAGTTCTTGGATGAAAAAAAAAGAAAGAATAATAATAATAAAAAAAAAAAAATTATCAAGATAAAAATAATCATTTAAGTTTAGTAAATCAAAAACTACTCTCTGTGATTAGGGCTGGGCGATGTATCGCATGCAATTGTCACGCGCATTTCGTCAGTAAAGCAGGTTCCCTGATTACCGCTAAATCGCCATCACCTGCTTTAAAATGGAGCGGCATTTAATATACAGAGCCGTAGATCACTGAAAAGCTACGCAATATCGCGTTCATTATCGCAGATGAATCACCTTCGATAATGAACGCGATATTGCGTAGCTTGTCAGTGATCTACGGCTCTGTATATTAAATGCCGCTCCATTTGAAAGCAGGTGATGGCGATTTAGCGGTAATCAGGGAACCGGCTTTACTGACGAAATGCGCGTGACAATTGCATGCGATACATCGCCCAGCCCTATCTGTGATACACTGTGCGAGTGAGTTGTTAAGTTGATTCAAACTGAAAACTCATAGTTTGAGACTGATTCATTAAAAAGAACCACAAAAGAGTAATTTGTTCACCAACTGCCCTACGCTGGTCCCAGTATGTTTAATGGTTGTATGAAACCAGCAAGAACACCATAATAGAAAGATCTGTGTCTTTTTATTGCCTTTGTTGCACTCTACAGCCTTATTTTTTTCTATCAATTTCAAGACATGCTGCAAGCTCAGCAAAAACTATTTCTTATTGTAATCCCACTCAAAAGAAAATCAATTGTCCTTGTTTTGTTTAATGGAACTAGTTCTGTTTAAGAGGGCTATTGATTCCCAACCCTACATTCAGTGTACATTAAAAGAATCAGATTACATCACTATTAAGCAGATACTCAAACATCCAGTCTATTGCGCAGTTTAGAAACATGAATTGGCTGATTATACTGGGATCTTTCACCCAAATGAGTCTTTTCATTACATTGGACTTTCATTAGTTTTCATATACATCCTAATGCCAAATTCCCACAGTGCTTGCCAGGTGTGCGCACACCCTGACACACAAACACACGAACAGATTGCGAAGGAGAACAGAAGATTCTTTGTGTCGCTCAGCCGCGGAGGCTGTGGAGCGTCACCCACCTGCCCTCTCATGAGCCAACCTACACAGCGCCCAAACACCTGGTCTCCACAACAACCCATAAACACAAACAGCCCGTCCAATAACAATGCCTGAGCAGAGAGGGAGGGGTGTGGCCACAGCAGGTTGACAATTCTTGTGGAAGAACACTAGAGTCAGCCCTGGAAATGTGTGTGATATAGTGTGTATGTAAGAGTGCCTGTAAGAGAGAAAAGAGCGAGAAGGTGTGGTGCAGAAATGGCCCGTATACCCGATTGATGGCTCATCTCATGTTATATAAATAGCCAATTTGAAACGGTGAGAGAGCAAATGTTTTACCGCTGTTACCACAGACTAATGGCAGAACTGGAAAAAAAAAAAATTCAGTTTCAGTCTAGCACTTCCGCTCAGCATATACATCATACAGCAGTGAGTGGAAGGACAAATCTTTTATACACATACACACATACATACATATATATGTGTATGTATGCATGTATGTATGCATATGTAACCTGAATGGCTTCTGGTGCCATCGTCTTCTAGTTATTTTTAGCTGTATAAACAGCTCATTATGCTGCTTGATAATGCAAAGTGGTATTATCATATATTCATAAACACACTAGATTGTAGCACAGATAGTTTTGTTTACTGCACTTTGTTATTCTTGTAGTTATTTATTTATATACACAACAATGAAGTCCAGTGAATTGTTTACTTCAGTAAACTTAGACAAAATACACACACCTAAGTTGAATTATCATTGCGCTTTCACAAGGCATATTTCAAAAAACAAATGCCATAACCATGGTACTGTATGTGTCCAAAAGCAGCAATACCATGGTATTTTTTGGGAGTTAAAAGCAGGGCAAAGTGCAGGACTCAAATTCTTGCAGATCATAACAAGAGATCCAGCTTAAGCCTACATAAGATGCATCCACAGCCATCTCACTCTGGGATGGCAATTCATAAGCCCTTCAAATTAGCAGCTTTAATTGGTGTCTGGGGAGTTTGGGGGAGTTGGGTCCACAGAGAGAGGAAATGACTGCAATTAACAGATTGGGCTATGATTGCAGCTCTGTGACGATGTGTTTGTGGATCTTCCAGCTGGAGGAACAAAGTGGGGATGCTTAGGGGAAGTTGCGACTTTGTTTTGACATGGTTGGTTAAGCAGGATGTGATGTGCTGGGACGGGTTAATCAGTAATCTAACAGGGACTGGTCCGGTCTGGGAGGAACAGCTGTTGACTGGGAGGCGGGGCGGGGCAGCGCTGTCCTCTTACCCATGGTGACCTCAGACACGCCTCCATAGAGAAATATAAATACTTTGCAACTTAAGACACTACTCAGCCACACAAAAACTCGTAGGGATGCATGACATATCGGTAACATATCAGTCATCAAGCAAGATTAGAGATTTTATTTTTTTAACACACTGGATATTCGTCCATGCTCATTTACCAGATTTTTATGTTTAATAGGCCTAGTTCATCAAAAAAAAAAAAAAAAATTTAGGGTATGAACAAGTTAATTAAAATAACTTAATACATAATTAAAAACAAAACATTTAAAATCAAAAAACAAAATAAAACATATGTATGTAACATTTAACGTGTCTAATGTAAAAAGAAAAAATTATCTAATATGTTTAAATTAAAAAGAAATCAAAATCATTTCTGTAATAAATTATATTTATTACTACGATATACAGTGAAATTTTCATGTCAGCAGACAATATTCCATACAAAATATCTCTGCAAAATAACTGCATCACTGAGATTTTTGGTAGAGTAAACAATTTATTCTGAAGCATTATTTTCATCAGTGTTCTATCAGCTTTTAGATACTTAAATCTGCATATTTTTATTTACCTTTACAAAGGCCTATTTCTAACCTTTTAGATGTATGCATCATCTTTCATGTCAAATTATTACAAATTTATCAATAAATTCAATATACACTATAGGGCTCCAAGTCAGATTAAATAATTTACACTGCAAATAACAATAATTACAACTGCAATAATGTTATGAGATTATTTTAAATGCATTTATGAATATACAAATAAGACATGTTGAGGGGAAAAATGCATATTTTCCAACATACTTCTCAAATAAACTACCAGTAAGTGCAGGCGGTAAGTCACTTAATGAGTGAGTCACTGAATCATTCATTCAACTGATTGATGTGTTATCACTCTGGTATCTTAAGGACTTTCGTGGACAGCTGACTCCTAAAGTTTTTGATATTCTTCATATTCTGTTTGTTGTGGTCTGACCAATAAGTTTAAATAGAACCTTTTATGTGCGTATTTTACATTTATAAAGCCATTTTTCTATAAGTGTGCATTATCTTTTGAGTCAAAATCTTACATTTAATCAGTGAATTAGAATAATTTATCTTTGCAATCCAGACATAAGCTGCACTTGAAGTGGCATTTAGAAGTATTTACACACTGTTTAATGCAAAACATGTATGCATTTAACCTGCAGTTACAAATGCATAAATAATCTGTTACAAAACATAAAACGTTGAATACTGATATTTGAAATGATTTAAAAAATGAAAATTTTAAATGTGAAATTCAAACCGCCAGCAGGTGGCAGCATGTCACTGTTATAAGTAGTCACTGCGACTGAACCGAATCATTTAAACGGGTGATTCATTCAGGAACGAAACACCGTCAAGTTGCTCAAAGACGCAAAACAGCTTGGTGGCTTTGTTTTGAATTATTTTTGTTGGCGAAATAGAGCAAGGCGGGTGTCTAAAACGTAAGTCTCTTAATAAAACTTCTAGTTTATTGAACTGTCAATATCACATTTGTATATGGTAATGGAGGGAAAAAAGGCATTCTTCCGTGTGAAATTGATTAACTTATGAAGTGGTATAAATATACACATTTTCTGCCCGTGTCTTGAATTTGTGATAATTCCGAATGTATTTCAATAGACTGAATCATGCAGTGAAACGAGGCACTGGAAATGCACGCACGCGCACTAGACTCCACGTAATACTCTGTAGTCATGTTTTTTTTTTTTTTTTTGCATCGTGAGAACATTGAGCAAAATAGCTCATTTGTCATGGTGTTACTTTATATTATGTTATGAATAAAACTAAACATTTTGAATTTTTATCTCAGTTTTCTTCTGAGTGGATGTGTGCTGTCACGCTCATTTGTTCTGAAGTCTCTCAGAACAAACAGAGTGAGCCTCAGCGCGAACTTGTATTCTGTATTCTGCTAAATTACTGCAATTCTCTGATGACGCAGTAACTTACCGCGAGAAGAAAAAATCTTCGGTCTGTCAATGAAAACAGTCATTAGGATCAGATTTAATATATTATAATGTGACCAAAATATTTTAAGACCCATCGAATCCGAATTTAACATTTTAAGACTTTTTAAGGCCTTATATTTGGAAAACGTTATTTAAGAACATTTTACATGGACTCCGGCCATCCAAGATGTAGATGAGTTAAAAAAAAAAAATTGTTAAACATTTTACATGGACTCCGGCCATCCAAGATGTAGATGAGTTTGTTTCATCTAAACAGATTTGGAGGAATTTAGCATTACATCACTTGGCAACCAATGGATCCTCTGGAGTGAATGGGTGCCGTCAGAATAAGAGTCCAAACAGCTGATAAAAGCATCACAATAATCCACAACAATAAACAACAACCAGTATAGTAAAATAATCACAATTATTTATCAGCTGTGTTATCTCTTATTCTGATGGCACCCAATTACAGCAATGGATCCATTATGCAATGTTACATTTATTCCTGTTTGTTCAAGAAACAAACTCATCTACATCTTGGTTGGCCTGAGGGTGAATAGACTTTCAGTTTTGGGTGAACTATTCCTTTAATGTTAATTTTTAAACACTAATTTGCAATACATTTTCACACTGTACATTATAATAACATGGCAAAATTTAATTATAGCATTTTAACTACCGATTTAATTTTTTTGTATTATATTTTAATAGAATATTAATAGTATTAGAATTTTAAAAAGTGGATATAATATAATATAATATAATATAATATAATATAATATAATATAAGATAATATAATATAATAATATTAATATAGTTCACATAATATAAAATGATTAATCGTGATTAATCGCATCCAAAATAAAAGTTTTTGTTCACATAATATATGCGTGTGTACTTTGTATATTTATTATAAATATATAAATACAAACACATGCATGTATATATATAATAAAAAAAAAATTTATATATATAAAATAAAAAATAAAATAAATTATCTACTGTATGTTATATACTGTATGAACATATATACTGTATGTGTGTGTCTTTATATATAGATAATAAATATACACAGTACACACACATATATTGAGTAAACAAAAACCTTTATTTTGGATGCGATTAATCGTTTGACAGCACTAAATATAATATAATATAAAAAACAAAAATCACCAAAAATATAGGCAGTCTTATAATTTAGAAATCCAGGCCATGGTAGAATCAAATAACCCAAATAACACCTGCTGTTAAATGGATTCCCCTTATCTTTAAATGACCATTAACTGTGTTTAGAAATATAAAATGTGCCCTTTCAGGTCATTTCCCTAAAGCAAAATTGCACAAAATGCTTGTGAACGACAGAATGGAGCTAGTGGGTCTGTGCTCAAAGTGACAGGAGAGTGCTTTGTGTCATTCATAATTCACATCCTCAGCGTCACAAGCCTTTTACCATCGTGCCAATCTAGCGAAGCAGATCTGAGACGACACAGCATTGTCCCTCTGACCTTTAATCTGCACACTCAAACATCTTCCTCCTAAAAATCGCAAAGGCTTTATTTGTTCAGTCAGTTGTAACTCCCTGTAGAAGCTAAAACACCAAGCTGCTCAGAAAGACACTACGCCCACAAAACATGCCCTCTGCCCAGCTGAGCCCCTCTAATACATGCATACGGTTGAGGGATGAGTTACACAGGCACCGTTAGGACACTAAACCCAATAAACTGAATGTAATAATAACATTTGGACTTCATTTGTATTGGAATCACTTATGTTATTGTGCAATTCAGTCAATGTTTAAATTGACATTTATCAGGACTGAAAGCAATGTTAAAAAAAAAAAAACTGTGGTGAGGAAAATCATTTTCACTTCTTTAAATTTGTGTGCAATTAGCACAATTTTAATGGCTACGTGTTTTTTTACACTCATCAGATGTTATTGTTGCACAAGGAGGTCATGCATTTCTCACAGTCTGACATCTGTCATGTTAAATAATTTGCAGTGCTGGTATTCCTTTCCTCCATTTTTACAGACGGGACCGTGTAATAGGCAGGGCACTAAGCGCATGCTCTTTTGTTCAACCCACAAGTACGACAATCCACCGCTGAGAGACTTTGTTACATATTTAAATAAGCTGCCATCAGTATGCCTGGAACATTTGCATGTCTTTCCTTATATCCCCCACTCCTGCATTAACTCACCTCCTGTCTGTGTGCTTCAAACCTAAATCCACTATTGTTTTAGGATCCTGTCGTACTGTTTTAACAACAATTAATTAGACAACAAAGCCATTATTATTATATTTATTATTATTATTAATTAACAAAATAGCACGGATTAAATATTATTATTATATACTAATAAATATAATAGAACAAATTAAATAATAACAATAACAACAACAATAATAATAAGTTTGTTTTGTAAATGAAAGTATGATATTTTTCCACCTTTTTTCGCTTGAATAAACATGTTAAAAATAAATAAATAAATATAAACAAACAAACAACCCTTTTACTCTGAAGAGTTGTTTCCTGGCATTGTTAAAGATACCAGAGAAGTGTAATAAATAAATAAATAAATAAATAAATTAACAGTCTCTGTCTATATTCAAGCCAGTTGATTCTTCATTGGCAGCCCTTTCCATCCTAAAGGATTAAGTGTCTTTACTGTTCCTGCTCGCTCTTGCTGTTAATGCACAATGACAAAGGTTTGTGTGCCAACTCTTGTGGGAATATCTGTTTGACAGAACAAAGTTAAAGCACGACATTGGGACTGCAAATTCAGCAGCGCCCCATTTTCGGCTGCAGGTCTAAGACTGGCTGCTCTCCCCACCCACTGTGTTTCTGTCAGGCTGGGGCATTCCTGGAGCAACCAGCCCATGACGAGAAGACCTAAATGAGGAAACTGTGCTTACTAATGTGTCAGAAAGACCTAAATAGGACATTCTGCTTTAACACGGATATTGGCTTTATTGAAGGTACAGTTCTGCCTTCCACAGGGTGCTTTCTCATGACTTTTGCAGACCACCTCTGCCCCAGCTTTTCAAAGGGTAATAAGGCTAAATGGTGGCGAGCCCAGGGTCTTTGTACCCTTGCAGGAACACGTATTAGCATACAAAAAGAAAATTTCTAAGGGAATGGAGGAAAAAGTTTAGGAGGGGGTCAAACTATCACCCCGAGGTTTGTTGACACAAACTCCAAGCCAACCCAGAGATCTGCATTCACACTTCCAAACTCAGTTGAATAGTGTTGAACCCAGAGGAGCTGAAAGCAATAATTACTTTATTAGAACAAGTGAGGAGCTGTGAGCTCAAAGGGAATGCTTTGGCTCAGTTTACCACTGTATCAAATTTATGCATCTGTCTTTCCGTGCTAGCTAATTAGCATTTATGCTAACAGTGATGGGAAGTGTTCAATAATTAGTTGGAAACCCGGAAGGGGGAAGTGAATCTAAAAGAGGAAAAGGTATTTACTCAGATAGTGAGATGCAGTATTCAATGCATTTCCATTTCACATACAAATGCTAAAGGAGTTAATGGAGAGGTTGGCAATAACAATGCTTGCAATTTGATCATTTTTTTCAAGGTTTCAAGGAAATTTTAACACAATACAATACTATAAAATGTGTAAAATATGTTTAAAAATATGCCTTTTTTTCATGTAACGATTAAAGATACATAACTTTCATATTGCTGTTAGTAACCAAAATCCACAGGCTAAAATATAAACCATCCTGTTACTCAAAAAGTCATTGTAACTGTAATATTACCTTAACTGATGTATACACAACTCAATATGACTGTCTCAAACCCATGAATGCCTCATTGTGTTGTATCATTCTAGAGTTAGTCAAACCATTACTTACAGTACAGGGGAAGGCAGCTACACATCTGACAAAGTAAGCGCTCAACCAACCCAACAACTGAACAAATTTTAAACAAATCATTGTGGAGACTGCACTTAAAGGGATAGTTCAACCAAAAATGAAAATTCATCATTTACTCACCCTAAGGCGTCTTTACAGAGCTAAGTTAAGGCTGCTCTGTACCTGCTCAAAATTCAGTGTAAAGATGCAATGCTGCAATAAAGCCAGACTAAATAATGCCTGCTCAGATCCACCTCAGCCCCTAGGAATCAGATGTAATTGGTGCATTCAAGACATTAAACTGTTAAGATACCTAAATACCACTTCAGAACCACCTCTGTGCCACCCTTGCCAGGCAAATTTGCCAACAGTTCTCATATCGTTCCAAACTCGTATGGCTTACTTTCTTCTGTGCAACATAAAATAAGATGTTTTGAGAAATGTCTCAATGATTTTATTGTCCATACAAAATAGTAACCAAAACTGTTCAGTTGTCACACTTCAAAATATCATATTTGATGTTCCGCAGAAGAAAGTCACACAGTTTGGAACAATAACAGGGTTAAGTAAATAATGACAGAATTTACATTTTTAGTGAACCAACCCCTCAAGTAAGAAAACTTACACTGGCGTAATATTAAAACCATTTTGGACAAAGCAAAACTTTAGTTTTTAAACAAAATCTAATCTAAATGTTAGAGCAGTTGCCTCCTTACTGTGCTTTCAAACATTAATCGAATTTCCTACCGTCTTCTGAAAGTTCTCCAACAGTCGGCTCAGGAGAGGTATTTAAAATTTGGCTAATTCGTCTTGACATGGACAGCAGAATCCCTGAAAACATTTGAGAGCTCAGCCCCCGTCTGAGCGGTGGAGTCTCAGTACGGATTTCGCTCCCCAGTTCAGATGTAGATCTTAAAAAAGGGGTTGAGCTGCGAGATAGCCAGTCCCTCTGAAGATTAGGACGCTCCAGGAGGACACCGCAGTTGGTGACCCTCTGGGGGTCTGGGAGACTGTGGACCCTGGAGATAGGAGGATTGGATCGAGCCATACTGCTGCTGCTTCTGGACCATGTCAAGCTCTGTGTGCGCATGTCCCGTCCAGCCAGGTTCCTTCTGTCATGTGTGTCCAAGGGCTCCTCAGGGGCTGAATTTGAACGGTGCTTTAGCCAAGGCCTGCTGAGGAGACGCCAGCGACGAGCACTCTCTCTGCCAGACGAACAGCGTGATGGATTCCTGTTTGACCCCGTTTGCTCCTCCAATGTGGCCTTCCGTGGTAAACTCATAGTTGATGAGGAGAGAAAAGCTAAAAAAGCTTAACAATATCAAGAAGCAGAAAGCCAAAATCAATTTCAGTCCAATGCAAATGCTAACAATTGCATCATAGTCTCATCTCGATGAGCTAGGCTGGATCTAACCAAGTTATCTGAGCATAATACTCTAAATTTGATGCCTGACATAGCGGATAACACTGTACCCGTGATCTCCTTGAAGAAACATGCTGAGCAAATGTCTCTCAGCGAAAGAGCAAGACATCCACTGGTAAGCCACCACTTCCTGGATTCTGGGTTGCTGCTAGGGTTTCTGGGAGGAAATAGGTGTCAGATATGTGTGTGCGCAGAAACTCTTTGCTTCACCATCCAATCAGCGCATGTGCTGCCCATTTAGTGGCCCCACTCTGTGGTTGGCGCAACACCAACCGTTTCATGAAAGTAAAATCAGAAGAACAAAAAAAATGTCTTCAGAGAATCTGGTTCGTCAGAGTCAGGTAGAGAGAATGTACGACATACAGCTTCTGTAGAGCTACAAATATAAATTCAGGGTAATGAAAAAGATAACCATTTTTAAAATAACAGCAATGCTTTCACTGAATTAGACAGAAACTGAATAGTAACTTTAAGGGATTTCCCTGCAATCTGTTGTGCAATAGAGGGAAAAACCATCTCAGAAAAACAGAACAAACATGGACGTTTCATATTCTGGATAACAAAATGGTTAGTTCTGATTGGTCTGATATGCTCTTATATATTGCTCTTGTCCATGTTCATGATGAATCACAGCTGTGATATCCAGCACAACAGCAATTTGATGGTGTGAAGATTAAAAGTATTGTACAAAATGAGACGTGGTTACAATGGATGTAATTTTGATCTTGATTACATGAAGAGGTTGATAATCATATCCTTTTATAACATTTGCGGTCAATAGCATGTCGGCGCCACATCAGTACACCCACATCTGTACAAAAGCCCAATGAACTCAAGAGCAACCAATGAACCAATGAGAAAGTTAAAGAAGAAAATTCCGTCTGAGTCTGATCCTTTCAATGCTGATAACTTAAAAGGTTTTCAGTGCGACAAGCTGAATCTGAAACATTACAAACAGGTTTAACATTCAAACAACCAAGCCACTGTAAAAACTATATGCCCCTGTGTCACGTTAAAAAGAAACATACAGCTGGTGAGCAGGACTCCCTGTCGTATGCCAGATTTTGGGATTGGGCAGTACATTTCCAGAGCAAAAGATTTAGCACAGAAGGTCAAAGCTGTGAATATTAAAGTCGACAATCTCTGCTGAGATTTACCATGTGCATTATTGACTCTTCTGAAGATTAGGAATAAACCTTGACATACAGATTTATGAAAAGCATAGAAACAAAGAAAATTAAGCAAGTTTTCTACATCAAAGACAAATATATTGGCATTAGATCATTACTGAGCCCACCTGGCTGATTAAGAGAAGTGAATTCATTCCAAAATCTACCAACAACCTTTTAAATGAAAAATGTGTATTAGGATCATTAGGTAAACACTGATAAAACAAGTGTTTGTTTTACAGCAATTGTGTTTACTTAATTTATTTACTGATATAATATATGACCACAATACTATAAAGTTCGGCTACAAAATTATTTAAACCATTTAAAGGGATAAATCGATGTACATTCACAAGAGTACCACGATGCATACGTGTGCATCCGTCTGCTTCTGGGGTCTACGTCAGAAACACCACACACACACGCTTTGTTACACTCTTGAAAACGCGTCTCATAGAGACACATAAAATAAAATTTTTTTTCATCAAAAAAGTAGTTATTTTTGTTTTCTTTGCACACAAAAAGCATTCTTGTAGCTTCATAACATCACGGTTGAAGCACTGATGTCACATTTAACAATTTCCTTACTACCTTTCTGGGCCTTGAACATATCAGTTACATTGCTGTCCATGCAGGGTCAGAAAGCTCTCTGATTTCATCAAAAAATCTTAATTTGTGTTCCGAAGATGAATGAAGGTCTTACAGATTTGGAATGACATGAGGGTGAGTAATTAATGACAGAATTTTTATTTTTGGGTGAACTATCCCTTTAAACCTAAACCATTAAATCAGAAAGTCTTAAAGAAAATGATCATTTAATTCAGTCAAGGGTTTCCAAACGTTTGACTGGTAGTCATTATTATCTATTACATTGGCCACTATCCCCTCTATTATCAGTATCAGCCATTGAAAAACTCAACCCATCTCAATTCATTGCAAACTGTACCACATACTGTATAAAAGAAGCTCAAGTCTGGTCTCTTTGTTGCTCAGTGTGAGTATTTTAACATGGTATAAAAAAATGATTGAGTAAATGTCAGTTGGAGTACAGGCATGCAACTTGAAAACGTGCGTGCTATTGAATTTCACATCATTCATCTGGTTGATGCAGGTCATCCATACAAGGCAACACATTAAATGCAGGTGAGCAAAAAAACTCTGAGATAAAGTCACGTTCACACTAGAGGGTGACTGATATATTGCCAAGGCCAATATATCGGCCGATATTTGGCATTTTGCAAATATCGGCATCGGCCAGTAAGTTTTTCTGCTTGGCCAATGTGTTAGAGGCCAGACTTTTATTTTGATGGCGCTGAGAAAGGCAGCGCCTGAGCGCACACAGCTCACATTCTCCCTCTTGTTCCCTGTCGTTGTTAACAGTTCTGTCTAATACGGATAGAAGTCTGTCTAATAATAAAGATAGAACCTTTAAACAAAGGAATTAATGTATACAAAAGTATTATAATGATTGCTTTTATATTATCAGTAATAGGCAAACATTATAATACTTTCTAGTTTGCCATCAGCATTAAGCATTTATATAATTTAAACAAATCTTTGAATGACTAATGAACATTTAATATCACAAACCTTGCAAACTTAGAACTTTTTATCCAGCGTGATCGCGTGTTCTCTGTGTGGCGGTCGGTCCGTGTGAATTGAATGCTTTAAACTCGTGATCTCAAATTATGATGTGCTTTATGCATTTGCCCACTGTCATATTCATGCCATTTTCTCTGTGTGCTGCATGTAAAATGAGTGTTACCCTGGCTTTATTTGACAAAATGAGATTCCTAATGCACACATACTTCCCAGAATACTGAGTGCCCTGTTGGTAACAGTGTTTACTTCCTTTTTAATTATATTTTTATTAAATATGTATTTATTTGTGAAAAATACTTTGTCATCTAAAGTATAGTATGTTTATTTTACACATTTATTTTTAATCTATTGTCAAATGATTTAAAATTTCTTAAATATGAATTAAAATTTTGTAAATAAAATATCCATCAAACACTAAAAACAACCCCAAAAAACCAAAATAACATAAACAGATGTCAAAAAACCTTCTATTATTATACTATGTTCTGAAGTTAGTGAAGCAATTTCCTGCCTTTTGACGCCCTGTGAGAGTCCAGTCTGGACAGTAGCAATTAGCACACTGTTACAGCCATCAAACAAGCTCTGTGCCTGGAGGCAGCACATGAAAGCAATCATTAAACACCAGTATCCCACTCCAATGCTACGAGAGTGAGATGCAGATAAATGCCATTATCTGATCTGAAAAAGAGCAAAGGTCATGTTTCCTTTCAGGGTTTCAGTAATTGTTCTACAACTCAAATAGGGTTTGACATGTATAGGTCATTATGACTGCTTAAAAGAAGTGCTAATGCAGGACTGATAACATTTGTTGAGTTGACATTGCTTAAAGCTTGTTGTCCTTTCCTCTTACTCTTTACAATCTCTGATCAGCCATCGCCTAGAAAAAAATCCCACCAATCTCTGCAGCAAAGGAGGACACATTGTCTACACGTCTGACCACAGGAAGTAATGACACAAGGCCTCCAGCTACACCTACCGCCACTTTGTCGGAGTGATTTTTTTAGCTCTACTATTTAGTGCAGGAGGAAACCAGGAGGGACAGGGCATGCACGCATTCCTCTCTCCTAAAAATAGCATTAGGCCCTACAAATCTGTCAGAAAAGTATCAGGAGAGGGCAGAGGGGACAACAGGCCACATTAAAAAAAAACAAAAAAAAAACAAACCAACCACAGCACATGAAAGTTACACCAGAAGTTTGAATGCACTGTAACCTCTGAAGGTTACTGATGATAAAGATAACACAAAGATCATGAATCATATTATGAAGACCCAACAGTTTGAACCATTGAAATGAACTGAGATTGTAATGGAGTTTGGATGTTTTGTCATTTAAAAAAGAGGCACTATTAAAACATCTATCATAACACTACCACGCTTGTAAGTTTACAAAAAAAAAAAAAAACTGAAATAAAAAGAAATTGCATGAAAAAGCATATTAATAATGATATACATGATGCTGCTAACTGTTGTATAATTATATTGTGAATATCTGATGGAACGCCCAGCTCTAGTTCCTGGCAACATCCCATTAGTACAGTAAACACACAGACATGGACGAATTCTTCCATGCATTTTTTTTTTTTCTCTCAGCGAGGACAGACCCCCCCATTAACAGAGGAGTGTGTATTTTAAACCCACACATAGGTTAGTGCTCTCGCTTTGGCTCTTAAGTAGGGGAAATCCTGCCACCCCCAGACATCACCCCAGTGTGGAGGCTGAAAAAAAAAAAAAGAAACAAAACTTTCCGTCTCCTCCTCCGTACAGCAGGCCCACACGGGCATCAACAGCAGCCCGGACGTAATGTTCCTGATAACAATCTAAGAAATAGCTGCTCGGACTTGGAACCCCAAATGCATGAAGCAGATCAAAAATGACCCTCAACTGATTACAGAGGAAAAGACATGTAAAAGTGATAGTTAACCCCAAAATGAAGCTTCAGTCATCATTTAGGCTAATCTCCCTCGTGTCATTCCAAACTTGTATGACTTTCTTCTGGGCAACAAAATTGAGGTGTTTTGAAACATAGTGTTTTTGTCCATACAATGAAAGTTAACGGTCTACAACGTTCTTCAAAATATATTTTTATGCCATTTATACAAGCTTGGAACAACATGAAGCTTTGCAAATAGAGTGCTGCAGGGATGACATACTTTTGTAGGCCAAAATCCGGAAACCCTTTAGCATTTTGGCACTTTCGGTTCCATCGTCCTGAAGCCTATGGGTTTTTTTTTTAATGGGTTTTGGTTAAATGCCTAAAATAAGGTCTGTGGTTAACACAAGCTCAAGATATTTTCCCGTTTTCTTCCATGACATGTAATAAAAATCCCTTGTGATTTATTTTAAGCTTTTAAAAAGGGCAAGTTGCTACCAAGTGGCTTAATGGGACTACTGAGTTTGTCAGGGACATTAAACAATCACATTAAACAGGTAAACTCATCTACTAACTATTCTGCTTTTACAGTCACAATGCATTTATAATCATGCTCTTGCAAACTATTTTAACAATCTTCCATGGAAAATGCTTTTTTAATACAGACAGAGAGATTTGTTGGAAGCTTAATGGTGGTGACGTTATAGCCTATGTTAAACTTTTTATTTCTGACATTCGAAATTTAGTGTTTAAAATTAAAGATTATCATGATAAACATGTAAGATACATAATAGTTTGTTATCTTCTTAATAATCTAAAAACCAACGGAAAAGAATCAATGAGTTTTTGTTAAGGGGAAAGAGATTGAACTTCTGGGTTGGCCTACAAAAACACATCATCACTGCAGCTCTCTATGATGACAGAATATTAATTTTTTATGTGAACTATCACTTTTACATTTTTATTTAATTCTTACTAAGAATAGCCCTTTACATTTGAGAACTAAGAGGAAAAATATGACTCTTTTGGAGAACTGCTGCCCTATTATTTGTGCCTCAAAAGACTCTTTAAGATGGGAAAAGGATGTCAGGAACAAGAGCTCAGCTTCACCTGCCTCACTGTACGTGTCCAGTCCAGCTGAGCCACTTTTTTTTTTATAGCCCTTCACTGCAAAGCCCTGATAAGATAGTAACCGACTGAGTGGAAACACAAGACTAAAGGTCTTGTGCAAAATAGATGAGATGGCCCACACAAAACCTGGAAAGACATTTCACAGTGATGCACATGCACAAAACAAGACTGACAATGCATTTACAAAATGTACACAAATAGATAATGTTGAAAGCAAACGGAACGGCAAACATACACGCCCTGTACACATACCTTCAATGTCTTAATGATGCAGACGTCTATTTATGCGAAGGTGCCACATCAGTGGGGCTTATCTCAGACTAAGTGATAGGCATCTGAAATCTTTTATGAAGTAACCGTAGAGCTTTTTCAATTGTGGTACTGTAGCTGTACATTAGCATGGTAAAACTCTGGATGCTTCCCACAGAAGACTTCGGTCAGTCAGACTCAGAGGAGCCCGCAGCGCCTGACCCCATTTAGCCATTCTCGATCAACGAATCAAATGGGGCTTTCAGAGTTGCCTAATATCCTTAGGGTCTGCAAAGTGCATGAAACACACTAAGGGAAGTCTGATTTTCTCTAATCTTTCATTCGTGCTCTGCTCTCTTTTGGCAGCTTGCACAGCATTGCTAAGCAGTGAAGTGTGATCTGTGACTCTTACCAGTCATTTGCAGAGCAAACAGCACACAACATGAACCTCTGTATCAACAAGACACTCCATAACAACCGTCAGGCTGAAACACGCAGTTACAAGATTCAAAGAGTAAGACCTGACCGTCATATCTGACAGAATTGCCTGGCACTCTCATTAGAGATAATGTCTGTAATGGCTCACTATTAAAGTGAAGGAACAGTGGTTTTTCAACTGCTTTTGCTTTCCGACCCAGATTTTACACTGAATAAAATTGGCAACCAAAGTAAAGAACCAATATTGTTCTAAAACTTAACCTAAAAAAAACTAAAAAAAAAAACTCAACTATCAAAATAATTCATATTACCATGGACTGAATGGCCCAAAAATATGCACAATGAACATAATGAGCTGAATACAAAAACCGCTCATTTTGATAAGGCATACATAGGCATATAAGTAGTGCAATTCACTTTTTTAAATGTATCAAAATAAGATTTCCCCAGAATAATCAATGAATTTCATTGATTGACCAGATCCAACGACCGGTGTTTTATGCATGGAAAACTTATAAGCAGCAAATATATATATATAAAAAAAAAACATCTATAAAAATGGTCAAGATTGTAAAACATTGGTACACAACAGTTCAAAAGTTTGGGATGAGTAAAAATTTGTATTAGTTTCCAAAAATATGTATTAGTTCCCACAAAATAAAGCAGCACAACAATTTTCAAAATCTATAAGAAATGTTTCTCAAGGAACCAAATCATAAGAAAGTTTTCTGAAGGATCAAGTGACATTAAGACTGGAGTAATGGAAGCTGAAATTACATTTTAAATTGTTAAAATAGAAAACAGTCATTTTTAATCATAATATTTCATAATAGTACGGTTTAACTATATTTATAAATTTGTGATTAAATAAATTAAGCCTTGGCGAGCATAAGAGAATTATTTTAAAAACATCAAAACTCTTAACAACCCCAAACATATGAATGGTAATGTATATATAAAACGTAGAAAACAAAGCTTATTTTTTAAAGACCATTAATTTTTTTTTTCATTATTATTAACATTCCCCTTTCCAATTATAGGTAGCCTACTATGATATAAAAATTATTTTATTATCTGTAATGTGAAAAAAATGTATATATTTGTACACATGTAAAGTATATACCATATTATTTACTGTACAAAAAATGAAGACTTTCACTATTGCATTGCAATAAAAGATTTTTTTAAATAATGATAATAAGTGGGAAAAATTCAACCAAGGACAAAAGGATTGCTTGGATAATGCAACTGCTGCCATCAAGCCCACTACAAAACTACAGCTACACCTACCAACCGTCAATCTTCCAGTGGAAGACATATAAGAGAGTATACACATGGACACACACACAGCTGGTGTCGACCAATCAAATGCTAGCACTGCTAATGGGAGGGGCCTTGTTATGCATCATGATGTCATTCAGTCCTTCATGCTTTCCTCAAACAAGCCAGCTACTGTAAAGTAAAGCATTGTGTATGACAGACATTGCGTCGTATGTGCTTAGTCGACTAAGCAAACCATTCACTGAACCAGAGCTCTACAATACCTGCTCCAAATTTATTGCAACAAAGATGCTGAAATCTCTTAGGGCTCAATGTTTACATATGACAAACCTTCCTAAATAAATGCGGTAGCCTTAAGGTCTACAAAGCCAAATGGTAAAATCTTTAGAACAGACTAACGTGAAGGTGCTGCTGAGGGCGAAATCTAAACGCTGAGATCTGACTCTGGTTCCTGTGAGAGCATATCAAATAACCTTGGCGTCACATGAGTCTCTGCCAGTAACATGAGACTGTGGAAGTCAGAATGCAGCGTGGCTTTTATTATCCATTTTAATCAGGCATTTTTGCTCAGAGTGGTCATGGTGAATCAGAGCAGACAGGTGGAAAATTACAATCTAGGCTTTTACGACGAGGAAGTGGCTACCGAATATGAGCAGCCATCAATTATAGCAGCGCTGAATGTTAAACAATAGAACCTGAAGGTTTATCTTGGATCAGACTGACTTGTCTTTTTCATGTTCCTCCATCCTTTATCATTTCCCTTTGGATATCTTGCTCATTTTCTTCCCCGTATCTGCCAGCCTTGTGTATCTTTATTAATGGCAGGTGTACCATACAGGCCAGAGAAGATATACTTCCCTCTTGACAGCTTGGCTCAGATGATTCCAGATGAGCGGAAGCTTTATTGATGTGTTTTTCCATTCGACCTGCTCACCCGTAATGAATCACTTCCATCAAAGGGCTGTGATAAAACACACGAGTTACATTAACCCGGGGCAAGAGAGCATTTAATTAATAGAATACACCACTCGGAGGATACAGCCCGACCTTGAGCAACTTCTAATGAATTATCGCCGAATGCACAGCTACACTGGATAAATACAAATTGAGGAATATTATAATTGGATTGGCCTATTTACAGGCACAGAATTCCTACCGTAGAAATTCAAAGGCACCAAATCCTCAGTGCATTTCTAATGCAGAGACATGAGCTGGTTAACAAGAGGATGTTGTTTAACCTTAGGGGTGTTATCGCAATCAAACCAATTAACCAATCAATTCTGACAATCCACGAGTCCTAGGGTGGGGGGGAGTAACACTCCTGTATCAGTCTTTAAAAGAGCAGGCAGGAAGCACATGCCACTGGTCTGCTGACACGCTCTAATCGATAGCCCAGAGTGGCAGGAATTCTTTCATGAGATCTCTTGCACGTGGAATTAATGTTCAGATGGGTGAACACAAGCTGCAGAGGTTATCAGGATGTTGAAACAGACATTCCCAAGTTGCTCTGGAAAAAGTTGAAGCAAAGTTCAGTTGTATGTATAATAAGTAGCTAATTTAAAAAAAAAGGATAACAAAATTATGCATCACTAGAAACAAGATAAATTTCAAATCAAATTACAAATCAAACAAGGCTAATTGAAGAGTAGCAAAAATTTAAAAGTAGCATTGCACAGCATTTTTCCCATTAAACATTTTAGGCTGAAAACTACATGCAAAATGTCACATTAAATAAAGCTATTAAAATATTAAAAATATAAAAGTAAAAAGTTATAATCTAAAACTAATTTTCAAAAAAAAAAATTACAAAAAAATAAAAATAAATAAAAATCTTATTGTTTGTTTATTGGCTTTTAACACTGAAAGCAACTATTTGCACAGCAAACACATGGTAAACAATTCAAGACACGCAATGACATTTTAATATTATTTTAATATACATTTAATTATAACTAATACAAGACAG
The DNA here is from genome assembly GCF_018340385.1 of Cyprinus carpio. Taxonomy (NCBI): domain Eukaryota; kingdom Metazoa; phylum Chordata; class Actinopteri; order Cypriniformes; family Cyprinidae; genus Cyprinus; species Cyprinus carpio. The sequence goes on along the minus strand of NC_056598.1, from coordinate 20,047,165 downwards.
AAATTCAAAAAAAAAAAAAAAGCTGATAAGTGAGGTTAATTAATAAAATGCATTTAGTTACTTTATTAAACATAAAATGCAATTTTATTTTAGTATAAATTTTAATTTTTGATGCACTAAAATACATTTTTAATTGTGTAAGTGATATTGTCCAATCAGGTTTTCATAATAAAAATAAGTCCTAATAGGGTGATTGGGACCTCAAAGTGAAACAGAGGGATCCTGTATCATCCTGAAAGGGTTTATTTTGTGATAATGACCACCTTACTGTACATTATCCTGCTTATTGCATGACTAATTACCAAATAAATAAAAACATGAACAAAATATTGATCACAAATGATCTTATTTTGTGAGAAGAGCCCCCAGAGTAATACACAAGAATGGAAACTACACAATTAGTGGTAATTACAGAAAAATATTTGACCACAGAAATGTTGTGATTAGGGATATGCCGGTATCAAATTTTCATGTTGCGATTAATTGATCATGTTTTACCACGGTATTTATGCGGTATTATCACGGTGTTGAAATTAAGTTTAAAAAATATGTGGTCATAATACAGTATAACAGGTTAAATAACTTTTTTCTCATAACAAAAATAACTGAACATTTAAATACAATAAAGCAATAACAATACTCTTTAACTTTTACAGGGTTTTTCCTGGGTCAAAATGGGTCTTCGGTGGTGGCTGACCGACATACACATCCACTTTACAGGGTTTTTCCTGGGTCAAAATGGGTCTTCGGTGGTGGCTGACCGACATGGTCATCCACACACAGCAAAGAGTACCCCTATTACCCACATGATCCGCAAGCCCAATATTGACAATAAATGTTACATTTTAAATAAATACAATAAGAAACAATTTGTGATTTTTTTTCTTATCCTATTTATTCGTGAAAAAAAAAACGATCACTGTCAGGCTAGATAGTAAAAAGAAAGCGATTACAACCTTATTTTACATGTAACATCAGGTATCACAATTTATCTATTTACAAATTATGCAATTATCAGACACAGATATTTACCTGTCACCCCTCACTGTCATCCTTTCTTTGCCCTCTTTGCAAAAAAAGCTGTGATTTTTCCACGACTGGCTTCATAGTTTTTGAAAGATAAAATCCTTTTTGATAGACCTGATAATTATTTTAGTATAATCCCATATCAATTTAAAAACGTAGCATTAAAAGGTGTAATAGTGTAATTTTCACAATATAAAATTTAATACAATTAGCAGCTAGCTAGCAACAGCTTGCTTTGTGCTTTGATCTAGTTTCATCTCACTCCAGTTTAACTTCAAACTAAATGATTTTATAGGTAATTTACTACACATTGGCAGAGGCCTATACATTGGATACATGGATTATTAAGGTTAAATTTTACTAAACACTCTTGCTTAATGGGGTAAGCACACTTGACTTTCTCATTTCAGATGTGTATGTTCTTCTAAGTAGTAATAATTTGTTTATACACCGATTCAGACACTGACGGGCAGACCAACTGCTTTAACCATTCATTATAATGAATCGGTTCAAAGGAGTCATTAGGTCGCGAATCGAACTTTAGCGGACGTGTTGTGTCGAATCCTGGCTGTTAGGACATCGCGAAAGATTTGTCAACACACACACACACACACACACTTCATAACTGGATAAATTATTTTTTTTTTTTGAGTTTATTTAAAGTTATGTCAGCTGCATGTGCGGAATGCTTGTCACAAGTGGTAAGAGAAGAAAAGGATTTTTTTTTTTTTTTTTGACTGCAATTCACACCCAGCGGTAAATTCAGCAAAATATTCTCCGAATGCACCCCGTGAACATGGATTCGGTCTTCCGAACTTTAGGATCAGTTGATTTTGATGCGAGGGAGAAAGCAAAGAGAGAACTGAAGACGGAGGGCTCATACACCCGGCACAAGTGTCTTTGCTAGTTACAGTCCGGCGCCGTTCGCATTTTCCCATCCAGCGCCACGTTGTTTAATTAGCAAATGCATTTGCGCCCATTTGTGCGCCCATGGCGTGCTAGTCTAAAAAAGAGGTGTGTTCAGGGGCATTGCTATTTTAGGGAGCTGAAAATAGACTGCGCCATAGACCAACTCAAACCTGGTCTAAAGTCTGGCGCAATTTTTTTCTTTGTTATTTAAAAGAGCGTGTTAGTATAGCCGGGTCCACAACGCGTGTACACGCTGCTTATTAAACACAGGGACGCACTGCAGCACACAAACATGTCAAAATATTAAAATTAAGGATTGCGATGCATAAGATTTTTTGTAGGCTAATTAAATATAAAATGCCTACATCTCATAATGGGTAGTCAGTCGCATGTATCAGAAATTAGGCTATCTATTTGCTCGCACACGAGCAGCTCCGTTTCATCTCGGAGAACGCGTTCTGTCTTTGCGCTTTCCAAATTCCTCCGTGTAAATAGCAAATCCATCATGGCACGAGCGCAACTGGCTCTGCGTTCAAGATGAGACTGCTGATTAGTTTATTGCACTTACGCCCATAAAACACCCATTACTCATTAAGAGAATAAGGACAACCCTTTTAGACCATGCGCCTGGGCGCGCCAACCGTTTTTTTCCATCGTTAAACTAGCAAAAAGTGGGATTGGGACACGCCCTGAGTTCACCTGCGCCGTGCGCTTTACACTTTGCGTTTAGATCGTTACAGGGCCGGAGAGTGCCCGCGCGGGGTTGAAACGATGTGCTCGTTCTCTCCGTCACTCCGTCTGTAGCCTGCTTCACATTTACAAAACCCAATTACAGATCAAATAAGGCTTTGGCGGGACAAAAAATTTTCAATGTAGGAAAAACCCTGACTTTAGAATAAGACCTCATTAGTTAACATTAGTTAATGCATTAACATACACAATGAGCAATAGCTACATTTGCTACAGAAGTTACTAATCTTTGTTAAAAATACAAGTCTTAGCTCCATGTTAGCTCATTAAATAACACAGTTGCAACTTTTCGATTTTAACAATGTGTTATTAAATATTGGAATACCTAAGATTAATGAATGTTCAGAGAATTTTTTCATTGCAGTTTTGTTAACTAATGAACCCTACATGTAACGTGTTAATGAACAATAACAGAATCAAAACACTCTCAAACAATATCTAGGACATGTTGTAGTACCAGATTAAAATGGAAAAAAAATTATGGAAATATATAAATATTATTTTATATTAGTTTAAATGTTTAGAAGTAGCAGCTGCTTTTAATTTATGGGGTTCCAGTGGTAAGGGCTGCAGTTTCTGCAGTTTTAGCGCCATCTGCTGTCAGAGAGTGGAATGTGCTTTCATTTCAGCGCTCTCTCACCGCTGTTCCTTTCCTCCATTTTTTCTTGCTTGCGTGCTTGTTTTACATCAGAGTTCACACAGGTTCTTTAAAAAGCGCAGCATACAAACGGTGTTGTGGCATTTTGACCATGTTGATGGGAAAAGTATTCTTAAAATGCATTTCGAGATTCGGGGGGGGCGGGGGGGGGGGGCTGAATAATTTGTAATATATCCTTATTCTTCGGTATTCGGAAGTGCCGCACGATAACAATATCGTGCATATTCATTACCCGCTATATATCGTCATTAAAACCGAATACCGGCACCAAGTCGTAGTTTGTGATTGACAAACAAGTATCAAATCTTCTAGAAAATCAATGAATATAATAAAAAATACAGGGGCAATAACGATGTTTATTGCACCATCATGTTTTTTACTGGTAAAGACTGATAGAAGCAAAATATTTATCCAAGAATGCATCAGGAAAACAGAAGGGGGCTTCCTGAGTTTTCAGGTGACGCCTGGAATACCAGGACATTGTCTTCCCAGCCACTCAGTCCGCCATTAAGGACGGAAGGTGGAGAACTGACAGATACCTCCTTCGTCTCCTGGGAAAACACCAGACCGCTGCAACTCTACTTACTGAGTGACCCTCAAAAATTCACTACTTAAGTCATCAAACCCAAAAAAAAAAAAAAAAAAAAATATTTCTTCACAACCGAGACTTGCCCCAAACTATCAGCATTTGTTTTGACGATCTAAGGAACAAAGGCACCATTGAACCACCTTGTGAGAGGAAGCAAGAGCAGCGCCTGGGCTCAGAGTAAGCATGTGAAACTCTTGTATTATAATTGGATTGGCCTATTTACAGGCACAGAATTCCTACCGTAGAAATTCAAAGGCACCAAATCCTCAGTGCATTTCTAATGCAGAGACATGAGCTGGTTAACAAGAGGATGTTGTTTAACCTTAGGGGTGTTATCGCAATCAAACCAATTAAACCAATCAATTCTGACAATCCACGAGTCCTAGGTGGGGGGGGAGTAACACTCCTGTATCAGTCTTTAAAAGAGCAGGCAGGAAGCACATGCCACTGGTCTGCTGACACGCTCTAATCGATAGCCCAGAGTGGCAGTAATTCTTTCATGAGATCTCTTGCACGTGGAATTAATTGTTCAGATGGGTGAACACAAGCTGCAGAGGTTATCAGGATGTTGAAACAGACATTCCCAAGTTGCTCTGGAAAAAGTTGAAGCAAAGTTCAGTTGTATGTATAATAAGTAGCTAATTTAAAAATAAAAGGATAACAAAATTATCAGTCACTAGAAACAAGATAAATTTCAAATCAAATTACAAATCAAACAAGGCTAATTGAAGAGTAGCAAAAATTTAAAAGTAGCATTGCACAGCATTTTTCCCATTAAACATTTTAGGCTGAAAACTACATGCAAAATGTCACATTAAATAAAGCTATTAAAATATTAAAAATATAAAAGTAAAAAGGTTATAATCTAAAAAAACTAATTTTCAAAAAAAAAAATTACAAAAAAATAAAAATAAATAAAAATCTTATTGTTTGTTTATTGGCTTTTAACACTGAAAGCAACTATTTGCACAGCAAACACATGGTAAACAATTCAAGACACGCAATGACATTTTAATATTATTTAATATACATTTAATTATAACTAATACAAGACAGAAATTCAAAAAAAAAAAAAAAGCTGATAATGAGGTTAATTAATAAAATGTATTTAGTTACTTATTAAACATAAAATGCAATTTTATTTTAGTATAAATTTTAATTTTTGATGCACTAAAATACATTTTTAATTGTGTAAGTGATATTGTCCAATCAGGTTTTCATAATAAAAATAAGTCCTAATAGGGTGATTGGGACCTCAAAGTGAAACAGAGGGATCCTGTATCATCCTGAAAGGGTTTATTTTGTGATAATGACCACCTTACTGTACATTATCCTGCTTATTGCATGACTAATTACCAAATAAATAAAAAATTAACAAAATATTGATCACAAATGATCTTATTTTGTGAGAAGAGCCCCCAGAGTAATACACAAGAATGGAAACTACACAATTAGTGGTAATTACAGAAAAATATTTGACCACAGAATGTTGTGATTGACAAACAAGTATCAAATCTTCTAGAAAATCATGAATATAATAAAAAATACAGGGCAATACGATGTTATTCACCATCATGTTTTATGGTAAGACTATAGAAGCAAAATATTTATACAAGAATGATCAGGAAAACAGGAAAGGGGGCTTCCTGAGTTTTCAGGTGACGCCTGGAATACCAGGACATTGTCTTCCAGCCACTCAGTCTCCATGAGTGAAAGGAAAGGGTGGAGAACTGACAGATACCTGCCTTCATCTCCTGGGAAACACCAGACCGCTGCACTCTACTGAGTGACCCTCAAAACATTCACACTTAAAAGCATCAACCCAAAAAAAAAAAAAAAAAAGTATTTCTTTCACACAGATGACTTGCCCAAAACTATCAGCATGTTGTTTTGGAAGATCTAAGGAGACAAAGGCACCATTGAACCAGCCTTGGGAGAGGAAGCAAAGCAGGCGGCCTGGTGCATCAGAGTCAAGCATGTGAAACTCTTGTGACTACAGTGAACTCAATTCAGGACTCTCCAATTAAGGGGCTTTTCAAACTGAACGTTCAGCACCGCAGGCAACTCACCAACATGCTGATGTGGAGTACCTGGGCACTGCATCAAACTTGATGAGGAACTTGACTAGGCAGCATGTGCTCCACACAACTCATCACCCTTTGTGACAGAAATCACTGAAAAACTTTTTTTGCTTGTTTCCTCAAGAGTGCTAGAAGATAAGCTCCTCATTTAATAAGCTTAGACACAAGAGTCTTTCTCCAAGTAAATGACATAAAGTGAGCATCCACAATCCGCATTAAACAGGGCCTAATCCTTATCTATAAGGTGCTGCTTAATAGACTGAAAATCAGGGATTAATGGAGAGCCAAGTCAAGGACACATTTAGTCATTTAAACTTAGTTAAATCTGACTTTGCAATTGAATTTCAGACAGAACCTTGTTTGCAGAAACTCAACAACAAAATTAGACATAGCTGCTCTACTGATCCATAGATACACAGCTTATATTGGCCAACATGAGAGATTTGGTTCATGTATCAATATCAAAAGTGGATATGCATGCACACACTACCATTAAAAGTCTGGGGTCAGTAATTTACACTTATTCAGCAAGGATGCATTAAATTAACCAAAAGCGACAGTAGACATGTTACAAAAGACTTCCATTTGAAAAAAAAAATCAAAAATTCAAAATTCAAAAATTGATCCCAGTTCTTACACCACAGCAGTTTTCAACATTGACAAGAAATGTTTTTTGATCACTAATACAGCATATTAAAATTATTTGTGAAGGATCATATGAAATGTATAAAATATATGTAAAACAGTTATATTAATTAGAAAAACTGTTTTACTGTATTTTTGATTAAATAGTCTTGCCGTCTTCAGTTCAAAATGAATGTCCATTTTTCATACAGTACTTTCATGTTGCGGTCAATGTGTAGCATTAACATAATTTTCTTAGTGTTTTAGTTTTTTTTATTTATATTTGACAAAATAGTGTAGAATTTTAATATTACTGAAGAAAAAGACTGGGTTGAATGTTAACCACTTTCATTTCCATATAAAAATAAACTATGATGAAAGTTCATCAGCATGCATTGATTAATCACATGTTGCAGCAACAAACAAAAAAACCTTGCTCGTGCGACCAACTGAGAAAGTTAGTCGCAAAAGAGCGACCAATGGGAAGAATGAGTATGGAGCCCTGTTATTAGCATTCATATTACCAGCATATTGGCTGTTTATAAGTACTTATAGAGAACATGTTTTGCATGACCATATTCTACAACCCTAACCCTACCCAATACCCAAAGCAAACAACTATCTTACTAATTACTAATAAGCAACAAATTAGGAGTTTATTGAGGCAAAAGTTATAGTTAACAGTTTGTTAATAGTGAGATTGGATCTTAAAATAAAGTCTGACAGCTAAAATCAGCTCTGCTCTCTGACTGAAAGTCCACACGGAAATGTTTTGTAACCACCGCTGAGAAGAACAGCCGTGGCCAAAACAAGTCCATGAATAGACAAGTTGGCATGGAAAACATTATTCTTAATAGATACATAAGGGAAGTGAGTGGGAGAGAAGCTGGCTAGCATCCTTATTGAGCTATTTCAGCTCTGGAATGCCACGATGAATGCACTGGTGCCGGTTGCTCTGGAATTTTGGAATCCAGTCCACTGAGGTCATTCTCGGAACGGTCTGCTTACATCATAGTCCCGGCCCTGTGTGCTGACAGCTACAATGAACGAACGAACGGCTCAAGTTAGGCGGAGGGGAGGTGGTGCAGCGGGGTGCACATCCTGAGCTGTCCGCCGCTAACACAATCCCACCATTCACTCCAACCCACCCCTCCCCAACCTCTCTCGGCTTCCTCTACAAGATTAAACACATCTAAGCAGCAACTTCACAAACATTCGACAGCATGCACTTTCATCCACCATGGCAGAACCGTCCCGGACCTTTCCAATTCAATATGCGGGGCATGATGTAAGAAGCTCAGTGGATGTAGGCAAACTTTTTGAACCAGCAGGCTCAAACAGATGCCAAATCTGACAGAGCTACCTACACACCCGCCAATCCCGAGCTTTGTGTAAACGACTGCAGGAAGCATTTATATATTTCCAAAATTTCACTCCAGGCAACAACAAACCCAAAAAGTGCACATAATAGGCTGCCTAATGTAATACAAACCCCACATTTAAAACACATAAACACCATTTACAGAACACAGTTGGCCCTTGAACAAGCCATGAACTATAACAGAACAGTTATGTTATTAGTGTCACTCAGTGACTTGTTACTGCTATTAGACTTCCTAATAACAATTCACTGAATGAACACCAAAACTAAAGCTCCTGCTCTGCTGATTATTTTAAAACTGTGATTCACTTCCCTCAATCTGAGGAAGGGATGTTTAACATGATGAGCATGTAGCTGCCGTGGTCATTTAATTATGGATGATATGACATCCATGCTGAGGCAAGCTTTAATGTGAGAGGTCTGACTGCTCTCTGACTGTCAGTAATGACTCACTTCTGTCTCGCTCAGTTTGAGCTTACACCAGTGGGAGCGATTTAAAGACAAATACCAAAGAAATGAAAATATTTCATAGGGTGTTGGACAGCACATGAACAAAACAAAACGTGAATTCTTTACACATTACAACACATCATCTGGATTTGAACTTTTTCCCAGTGCGGGCCTGGAAAATAAGATTAAACTGCTCTGTTTTTCAAAACAAAGGGATAGTTCACCCAAAATGAGAATTGTGTCATAGTTTACTCATCCTCATGTCGTTCCAAAACCGAATGACTTTATTTGTTCCGTGGAACACAAAAGGAGTTATTCGAAAGACTGTGATGGTCACTGATTTTCAAATGCTATAAAAGTATCATAACGGTTGCCTGTATGACTATACCCCAAGTTGTATGAAATCATAAAATAGCTTGACTATTCATTGATTGTTCATTATTCATTGTTTGTTCATTATTCATTGTATCCAGTGAGTTCAATCATTGATTCAAAATCTAGACTTGTTTTGTGAACTTGATTACCATTTCAAGATTTGTCTCTCTTGAACAAATCAGGAATTGCTACTTAAGAAAATGAGCTACAGAGCACATCAAGATTATCCATCACATGATTTCAGAGAAAACAGAACATGTCCACAAGTCAAACGGACCAATTTTCTTATACATTTATGGTGCTTTTGTGTCCTTTTTTAAAGCTTAAAACTTCAGTTCCCATTTATTTTAAGCACACACAAAAAAAAAAAAAAAAAAAAAAAAAATCTTGTAAAATTTCCACAGAAGAAAGAAAATAATATGGGTTTGGAATGACATGAGGTTGAGAGTCAATTATGACACTTTTTATTTTTAAGGGATCTTAACCTTTAATTTTTTGGCTGATCTATAGTATAATTTTTAGAACTTGAATTTAGTTGGTCCAGTTCTGAATTAGTGGGGATGGAAAATAAGATGAGGAGTCAGTGGCAGTGGGTGGACAGAATTGGATGTCCTGTCTTTAATGTGAAGTCCCTGGTTTCGACTTACATCTTTAAATAAGAAGACAACAGGCTGCCATGACAACAGCCCCTGGCAACATGTCTATAGGGTGCACACAGCCTTAAAAGAAGCTTTATTTAACAACACAGATCTGGAAACACAATCAGTAACCATGGCTTACTATTACTCTGTCTTGTAAATCAGAATTAATATTGTGCATTACTAACAACCCCTATTAAAACTCTAATTGAAACCTTGACAAGAACACATTTTTGTGTTTTCTCAACAATGTGCTAAAACCTTTTCTATTGCACCCAGTCTCCTATTACAACTAGGAGACAAAATCATCCACAACCAGATTCAAACCTATTATGTGTAACCAGGATATTCCTCACAGCCCTTCCTTTAACCACAAATCATAATGCACACATTTGGAATCTATCGTATATTCATGCCATTGTTTCTTCACAATTTTCACTTCAGTTAAAGTAAACATACTAAAGGCACACAATTTATTGTACCATGATACCATCAGACACACTGTATAATGTATAAGGACATTTGACTTAACCTAGTATCTTTTTAAGTTGAAAATGTATAGCAAAAGTCACACACAGGAAGGAAAATGAACCATTAAGCCAACATGTTTCTATTAGAGCTGTGGTACTATGGCAAGCCACTTTAACATTTCATTTTAATATCCCATACAACTAACCAGCATCTATTTTAATGTTATTCATACTTCTTTTTAATTAACAGTAAATACACCAACAGTGACTAGTATTTGCTCAACTATTAACTGTTCTGTACATTGGTGGCTCATAAAGCAATTATTAAATTACAGCCAGGATATGTTGCTAATTGTTACTAAAAAGAACTTGAATATATACTAGTAATGATTATTTTAATAGCTACAAGAAACTAAGGAATAAACAACAGTAACAGAAAGAAATGGAATACGAAACTAGCAATTTGTATAAATTTGAGTTTAGAATTAATAACTGATATCTGATCAACAGACCCCTATATATTTAAACTTTAAAACAAGCCAATTGTTTCAATGTCATAGTTACTAGTATTGGGAATGACTAGTAGAAGAAGAAGAATTATTATGATGTTCAAGTAACACTGACTAAATAAACAAGTATTTACTACTGGCACATAATGAACAGTTTACCTTAGTGGGGAAAAAACCTAGTTACAAGGAACAGGGCATCGCTTAACCCTTTTAACTGAGGAACAAGAACCAGTGAAAGACAACTGTGTTCCAAGACGGACCCGAAATATTTTTTCCTGAAATCAGCATGTTGTGTGTTTTAGAAGTTTAGAATCAGAACTAGCCATGCCAGATTCAAACATGTTTAACTCTGTTGATCTAATATCATAAAAAATTATTTTCTAATAATACAAATGGAGCACTGATTGATATTGATATTTACCTACAATCCACTCTAGAAAACGAAATTTGCAGATGTCTTCTCTCGTTTGTTAGCGATGAAGCATCTTATTCTGTGTAGGTAGCTTGATTCTGTTTTTATTTATATAAATTTATATAAATATATCCATAATTTGGAAACAGTATTTCCATAAAATCTAAATATTGGGCCACTTAATGGGGGTTGGGGGCTCATGAAACGCTAGAAATTTCCCTGATAAGAAACAGGCTAAATGTTAAAAAGGCTTGCCATAAACAGTCCTGTCTGACAATGCTTCGGTAAACACAAGACTCTGAATTCCCCTCGGTATTAAACGGTGATAAAAAATAAAACCCCAAATCATTTTGTTATTTAATGTATTTGAGCACGTAATTATATTTAAAACACCTCTTTTGTGATTTATATCACCGAGGTGTTAAGGTGAACAGATCTGAAGCCAGCGCGGCCACTGAATTTCACTTACCATACACACGCACCCATCCCTGCTGCTGGCAAAACGAGTCCATCAAAATCCCATCGACCACAGGGTCTAAAGAAACCATGCCTCCCTGAACCGAGTCCACGTCGCCACCGGTTACTGAATCCGTCTCCATGCTCAATACACCTCCACGGTAACGTCCAGGTGACGACTCCAGTCCTGTGGATTTCCACGCGCGTGGCAGAAGAGCCTCAGTCATAAATGTTTTCCGTTGGTTTGAGTTGGTTTAGTATCAAACCATACAGCTAAAAAGAGTTTAAATAAAAACTAGCGACAGTAGTATGACAATGTTCAAACTAAACGTTTGGAGTTTCCCATATTTTCTTTGTTTCACAGTTGGAATATAAATTATGTACGCGCGACTCTAATCTACGTTTACATTACTGGGCACTGTAGCTACCTTGTCGACAATAAAATAAGGAAATACGGGTATAAAAAAGCGTCGAAAGTGTATTTAAACACTTATCAAACCCTAAAAAATAAGAAAGTGCAAAGTTTCAGATCACCCTAGTTTTCTTAAACAGAATTAGCAGCCAAACGTTAAAACAGAAGCAACCAGCAGCAGTTCTTGAAGTTATATTCGGATGGAGTTGTCTGTGTCCATGAGTCAGATCGTGGAAACAAGTAAAGATTGAATGAATCCAGGCGTCGGTTTTCCTGGATCGTCGGCAGGAGTTTACTGCATTGTCCTTGCGGCAAAAATCATCAAAATAGCAGCAAGTATCAGTTTATTGTTCTGTCGTCCACTTTAAGCGTGATTCGTTGTTTGGGACTGCCTCCCTCCCTTCCTCCCGGTCCCAGCCCTTTTCACACTTCAAAATCCAGACCGCTTTTCCATCTCAATCACATGCCACTGCCAGCCTGTGCGCTGGGATTCAGGGAAACTAGAGGATAACCGAGTGACTCGATCAGCACACATTTACGGTTAAAACCGATTCAGGCAGGTTTTACTACATTTACACATCGGTTAAAATTCAGTGATTAAATACATAATGTGTTTGTTGAATGTGAAATGAGGACGAATTGAGACTTTGACAACATCGATCGACATAGTAAGACAGATGTGAACTGAGTGATTATCGAGTGAGACATCTGCTGGTTAACCTCGTGCAAAAATGTCATAAAAATGTACTTAATTTGATTTGACTTTTATATGCGTTGAATTTAGTTCTTGAATAACATATTTTGTAGACATAACCTAAATGAAAAATACATGTATTCAATTTTATAGATATTGAGAGATAATTTAGCTGAATACGAAAGGCGGCTTCTGTCTCCACCTAGTGTTCATTAAGCGCATCACAAGAACATCAGCCAATAGCGCTGCTTTTAGACTATAAACGAATTAATTTGTCGCAATCATTTTTGATTTCTTTGATTTTGATTTTCTTTTGATTTTTCAACTTCATTCTCTTTATCAGTAAATAATTAAAAGTGCACGTGCTTGTTCTAAATTAAGTAAAGTTAAACAAAAATTAAAAGTAAGTTTTTAATATTTTTTAAAATATATATATTTTCAAAATAAAATTGTTGCAATTTCGTGTCAGGAATTATACAGTATTCATCTAAGGGTCTATTTTTTATATTTAAAAAGACTAAACACAGAGCATGTATTAAGGAAATGTAACCAATTTTTTTTGTAAATGGCCTATATTTATTTTCATTTGAATGACAAAATGCTTCTAAGGCTTTCTTGTCTTCAATGTGGCTTCAGCTGTGAATAAATAAGAAACAAAAAACTTCATTTAGAGAATAAAAATAAAATAAAATAAAACACAAATATATATTTTTAGGGTAGAAATGACCTGGGCTAAATGAAAAAGTATACATTCATTTTGCATTGTTTGACACTGAATGAAGTAAAATTGTTGTCAGTAAAACAGTTGTCTTCTATGCAAATTGGATATATCAGATATATCAGTTCTCATATTGTGTTAAGCTTGAGCAGAATAGGTTCCAGTATGTCTTCAAGGTGCTTCTTCTGTTCAATGAAGTCTTAAATTGCTACATTTTTGGTGTTGCTGAGTTTCTTTGGCACTCTTGCTTTCCAAAAGACTCTTAAGTCCCTCTACATCATCATCTAAAGCACATGAAAGTGCAGTTTTCTCCTCAGTTGACCGCATTATGACTTGCAGAATTACTGTCACCGGCCACGAGATGTCGCCGTTGACTGTTTTATGAAATAAGAAGAGCTGATAATCTGAGCTCAACTGAGAAATTACATACTATCTTGTCAAAAGCAGTTATAGAAAGTAGATTCTAAGAAAAAGAACAAAATAAGCTTAGCATCAAGCCCTGTTTATTTCTGTGGAAATAAATAAGTGTGATAGTAAGTAAATGTATTTATCAGCTGCAATCTTAGACACAAATATTTATGTATGTAGAACTAAATTATGTTGTATCATTACCCATAAAGATATCATTTAAAAAAAGAAAGAATAGAAAGTCCTTGTAGGGTTCAGACTTCTCTTTTGAAATTGCATAATCATCTGACGTCAAGGAAAATGAATGGCATTGAAAAAAAGGTTATCATAATAAAGACAAAATATGTATTTGAAGTAATATATTTTGATTCTTCGGAATGAAAAGTCTTGAAAAGTAAACTCAGGTTGATGATATATTAGTATAGTATGTGAATAAATATACTATCCACTTTGTTTATTATATATGCAAATGTTTTTCAATGAGAGGAAGAGGGGGGAAATTATTTAGTAACTATATCTTGTGGTAAAATTATGTGATATATTTCATTTAATAGGGAAAAAAGTCATTTGATAAAAGGTAATTTCTCTCATGATGACAAGGAATGGAAAGTCATCTGACAGGGAAATTTGTGAGTGCAAATTTACTTTTGTCATCACATAATGTCATTGTACATTCCAAAAAAACTTCCTCAATCAACTGAAACATGCTTGTTGTAAAAATATCATGGCTAGTTTTAATGCTAGCCTCAGCAGAAAATATAATAATTTCAGTTCTGGGTCACCACAACTCAATATTTGCATCCATCAATATTATCATTAGATGAAATGACACAGGGAATAATCTGTATTATACAGTCATGGCCAAAAATATCGGCACCCTTGGTAAATAGGATCAAAGAAGGCTGTGAAAATTAATCTGCATTGTTAATCCTTTTGATCTTTTATTAAAAAAAATTCTCAAAAATCTAATCTTTCATTGGATAATAAGAATTTAAAATGGGGGGAAATATCATTATGAAATAAATGTTTTTCTCTAATACACGTTGGACACAATTATTGGCATCCCTAAAAAATTCTTATGAGTAAAATATCTCTGAAGTGTATATTCCCATTCATATTCACAATATGATATAAACATTTATTTCATAATGATATTTCCCCCCATTTTAAATTCTTATTATCCAATGAAAGATTAGATTTTTGAGAATTTTTTTTAATAAAAGATCAAAAGGATTAACAATGCAGATTAATTTTCACAGCCTTCTTTGATCATATTTACCAAGGGTGCCGATATATTTGGCCATAACTGTACAAAAAAAAAAATAATAATCTTTTACTTTTGGATATTAGTGACATCATGGCATGCCATACTCACAATCGCGTAGCGCAAGGCATGAAACGATCACATTACAGAGAGTGTGTAAAGAATGTGGAATGGATTTGTGTCAAAGGTTCTGACTCATGACATTGCTCTGCTTTCAAGTGTTCACTCCTGACCTGCCCATAACTCCTGCTCTGTTATTGGAGTCTATTTGTAGCATGTGTGTGTTCAGTGAATGACATGACTGTATTTCCAGTTGCTCTTTTTTAGGCCAAAGGAGGAAACTTTTTATGATGTGGGTCTATAATTATAGGAAAATTGGGAATGGGAGGGAAGGGGAATGGCAGTATCAAACATGAAGATATGTCAACTACGCCTGAAAGAAAATATATGGAAGGCTGACATTAATATTACAGTATGCTTCTATTATGTAGATATCATGTGTGTCATGGTGGCATCTAGTGATTTATTTAAATTTAATACTTTTAAATTTTTATTTGATTTTTATCCCCACCCATCTCAGGCCATAGGCAGGGAAACAACCTGAAAGGATGGCCAGCCCAAGTTTAATTTAATTTAATTTAATTTAATTTAATTTAATTTAATTTAATTTAATTTAATTTAATTTAATTTAATTTAATTTAATTTAATTTAATTTAATTTAATTTAATTTAATTTAATAATTTAATTTAATTTAATTTAATTTAATTTAATTTAATTTTATTTAATTTTATTTTATTTTATTTTATTTTATTTTTCATAGCATGTCTTAATTAATTTTTATTATT
Source organism: Cyprinus carpio (assembly GCF_018340385.1). Classification (NCBI taxonomy): domain Eukaryota; kingdom Metazoa; phylum Chordata; class Actinopteri; order Cypriniformes; family Cyprinidae; genus Cyprinus; species Cyprinus carpio. The sequence goes on along the minus strand of NC_056598.1, from coordinate 20,031,496 downwards.
ATTTTTTACAAAATAAAATTTAAAAAACTAGAATCTTACAGTATGTGCTAAAGTAGGTTCTCCTTTGTTTGTTTATGACGGATTTTAGTTTTTATTGGTTATTAGAACAATGAAATACTAGTCCAGTATACCACTTTCACCACCATTTCACACTCACGTTCCTGAGTTCCTGAGTGGTGAGACGAATATGCATCTGGCTGTTTTCACCATTTAAAGTGCGGCTGTAAACATCTGTCCTCAGAGCCGTTAAAGCCCATGCAGTCATGCTTCAGTTCTCTCAAATACCAAAACAACATCTGTGCTTGTCCAAGGAGTGCTAATGTGCCTTGGGCTGTCGGAAGCCTCAGAGATTTCACTAATATGCCATAATACAGAAAACACTTATGTCTAAAATACAGTATATTTTTGCATTTATGTAGGCTGTGGCTGCTTACATCAGCCGTCCTTTATCTAGGGCTGCTTTTGTAAGTGATGCATGTTTTAATTACGAGTTTACATTGACCAGCCTGGTCCCAAGGCTAAACATAAAGGATTGAGAATCAACATAGTCTTGTATTGCTGTGTAAGTCCATTACATCATCTTATTAGAGTCACTGAGCTCCATTTCTGCCAATCTGTCCAAGAATGTCATGTAGGCTAAAGCTGTTAACATCGACTGAATGAAAGACCTTCGACCAGGGCTGAAAAACTTTCATTTTGCTTCAGCCTAAATGAAGAGCTGACCTTCTGCCCTATTAATCTATAATAATCTCTTTCTGACGGCATATTCCTCGTAAATCTGTGTCTGTTTTCAGTTTCTGCCTTGAAATTAGTAATCAGGCTCGGCTTGGCCTGAATTCTCCCAACTGCACTTACAAGTGAATCACGGCACACTAAAAATAACCCCGTTAGAAGACTGGACTCAGGAAATGAGTAAGGCTCTCAGGTCCTGAGAATTGAGTGATGTCCGCCGCTTTACACTGACCCCTCTGCAATGGATTACAGCCTGACGTCTAGGTGACGTCTTCCACTGCAGGAGATCCAAAGACAAACAGATGTTTCCTTAAACTGTAGGCCCGATAATGCGGTAGTTTCAGTCTTTATGTTTGTTTCTGCTGACTCGTGATATTGGATTTCCTCTCATCCTGAAACTTCAGCCACACCTGTAAAAGGAATACAGGTTTAACCATTTTGTACGTTGAGTATTCACATTCTTTAAAGCTCTTTATCATTTTTAGGCCGTGATGCAACCAGTTTGACAGTTACCCATATAACTTGCTTGTTGTATTATTTTGATGTTTGGAATGACATTAACATGACTAAGTGCATTGAAGTACTATGTGTGTTAGGAGTGAGTATTAGGTGTGATTTAAACGCATACCAAGTCTAAAAAAGGCATTTTTGACCGATGGTCTGATTAGTGACATACAGTATGTGACCCTGGACCACAAAACCAGTCATGAGTCGCATGGGTAACAGCCAACAATACATTGTATGGGTCAAAATTATAAATTTTTCTTTTATGCCCAAATCATTAGGATATTAAGTAAAGATCATGTTCCATGAAGATATTTTGTAAATTTCCTCCTACGAGGTCCTACGAATTCATACAAATTAGCTACCTATTACAATACCAATTGCCATGATAACGTGCTGCTTTTTTTTTTTTTTTGTGGAAACCATGATACTTTTTTTCCAGTATTCTAGAAGGATGTATTTACTGTCATTTGTGATCAGTTTAATGCATCCTTTAAAAACTAAATTATTATAAAGTATTTGTTTTATTAAAAACAAAAAACAAACAAATGTACTTGTGCTGAACTTTTGAACTAGTGTACCCATTACTTACATGTAAACCATTTCTAAGCAACAAACCACAATTTCTTAAAGTAGGATTTGTACATTAAAAATCACATTTTGATTTGTCATATTCATAACTCAGGGTCATGCCCTGCTGATGCCTTTCAAGAGGGTAGGAAATTCTATGGGTATGTACCTCTGTATCTTTTGATCATCACTTTGGTTTTGGTGATGCAATGACTTTTGTTACATTTGTTTTTCTTAGTTGATGTTTTACTAAATGATTTGCATTGTCTTAATCACCATAATGTGTATTTCTGTCACCAAACAGCAGGCGCTCCAAGAATCTACACTGAAAATCTAGCTTTTATTTAAATTGGCAATAAACAGAAGATTTTTTTCTCAGTTTTTTAAACAAGAAAACTTATGACATATAGAGAAATATTTAGAAATTCTGTACTATTTTTCATGTATGTTCTTTGCACAAAATGTCAGATTTCCTTGAGACTAAGAAATACATAGAACATTTAATATTTAGCACTAAATGTCTGTGAGTCATCACATAAAACTAATCTTGAATTAGTTAGAGCTAGTAGTTGAAAAACGTGGAAGTAGTTGTCACCAGACTTCTGTCTGCAGCTCTCACAAGTTGAAACCATGTGACCTGCTCAATGGAAAAGAAAGTGGTTGGAAAAACAGTTCAGCTATTTTAGTCTTGAATGATGATGATCTCACTTTGCAGTGTGTATGTCAACCACAAAAAGTCAACAGGAAGCTGACATATCAGAAAAAGGCCATGCTGCATAGAAACAATCCAACGCAAGGAAACAACAGTACACACAGAACTCTGATAGCAAAGAGGCTATAAACAAACACTTTGTGTTACAAACACAGGTGTCTATCTTGAGATACGTTTCCACAGGATGCATCTATAAATGGGTTGTGCGTTCATCTAGCATGGTTGACATACATTAATACTTCTTTCCATTGAAATCTGAGGTGTACCCTGGTAAGGTACACCTGTGGTCTCGTTGTGAATATTATGCTTTTGCAGATGATCTGAGTTTCTTATTTAGAAATATACAGCTGCTAAAAGTGGTATTTATGCAGCAGCAATATGTTTTTTTGACCAAATGTTGCAGCACATGATGATATAAGATATATTTACTTTTTTACACAGGCTCATGTTCTAGGTGGTGTTTATGGCACCAACAAACACAACTACCAATATAATGTTACTAAACAAGCAGATTTTGATACTAGAAACAGTTCTTGCTTCCTGTTCCCATTGTCTATCATTAGGCAGTGCTGCATTCCAGCTGCAGTGGGCACAGATTCATCACCTTGATGTCTGTTTGGGTGAGGTCCAGTGCCCCACATCTCAAACATATTGCTTCACTGAGCTCTGCCAAAAAGGGAGAGAGAACATTATGGAGTCAAGAGAGCTCTGCATTCTGCCATGTTTTTGTTCTGGCACATTCTGGTCTTTGTTGGTTTTATTTTATTTTATTATTTTGGTGTATTTTAAAAATTTTTTTTATCATGCCTGTATTTTTTTTGTCATTTTTGTTTTGAATAGTTGCATTTGGCATCTCAAATGCACCTACATGACGTGCATGACATGCTTTTAACATATTTCTATTATTTCTTTAACATATTTATTCAGCACGTAAAGTTTATTTATTTATTTTATTATAATTTTTTTATTTTATTTTAAAATTAAAAACATTAAAACTTTTAACTTTTTTCCCAGCTCTTTGCCTCCACTTGCATAACCAAACAATAAACCTTAAAGGGGTCATATGATGTTACTAAAAAAAGAACATTATTTTGTGTATTTGGTGTAATGAAATGTGTTTATGCGCTTTAGGTTTAAAAAAACTCATTATTTTCCACATACTGCACTTTATTGATTCTCCTCTATGCCCTGCCTTTCTGAAACGCGTTGATTTTTACAAAGCTTATCGTTCTAAAAAACGAGGTGTGCTCTGATTGGCCAGCTATCCAATGCGGTGTGATTGGCTGAATACCTCAAGCATGTAATGGAAATAATATGCCCTTGACTAAACTGTGATGCCGTGTCCTGGCGGTTCAATGAGGCAAAAACAATAAAACCCATTATAAACTAGACATTTGTTGCATCCAGTGGGGACGTAATTAGGGATTATAATGACTTATACTGTCTTTTTACACGTTGCATTGCATCGCGCAGTGTAAACATAAAACCATGTCTGCATTTGTGATCGGAGAAACGACAAACAACAAGTGCAACTCCGCACTGCTCAAAACTCGCGTTTGAATCGTCAGTGGCAAATTCTTTAAATATGAAAATGTACTTACAAGCTGTGAGTCAGAACAGCCGGCATTGTAGTCTACTACCCCAGGATCAGGAAACAGTCCTCCATAAAATGTGCTGCGCAAATCTTCCCACACAATGACGTAGACATTTGGGGGCGTGTTTAAACGAGGCGTTTTAGGGGGGCGTGGACGAGTCTTAACTTTTATATAGAAGATCTCTTTGGGTTTGAGACTTTAGTCTTTGCAACTTTAGGGATCTTATCTATTCACAAACAGCTTGTAACACTCCAAAGAGAAAGGAAAACTTGAAATCGCATCATATGACCCCTTTAAAAAGGTGCATAAAGGTAATCTAATCAAGTGAAGGATTTCGACACTTGGACAGAATAGCATCTAACCAAATGCCTTAGTTCTGTGCAACTTGTTTTTTGTTGTTTAGCAGATGCTTTTTTACCAAAGTGACGCATATGCTGAATGCAGGGACGGTCCCTCTGGAGCAGCACACTTTCTTTCACAGGAAAGGCGATGGGAGGGGGGATCTCAGTGACTTTACAGTTCTTAGATTGAATTCTTGTCTGTATTCAAATCTGTAACCTTTACATTGACAGCGTAATGAGACTCTGACTTATCAGCCTGCATCAACATTTGAATCAGAAAACGTGTCTAAAAATGAATGTAGCATTGACCTTGATCAGTGTTTTGTCCTTTAAGGTCATGCATAACCCCTTTTACATCACACTGACAGCTTTCGATGATGATCCAATCAGTGAATGTAGGAACGGCTCTGGGTATTTACACAAAAGCAGAACTTAGGACAATTGAGTGCCATTGACTGTCATCAGCGACGTTAGTTCTGCTACAGACGCTCTGTTCTATTGTGTACGGCTGCTGAGTTCTGCTGCACATGACGTGCTTTGTAATAATACCCTGCAAGAAAAGTACCCAATAAACTTGCCTTTGTCAACACGTTTCAAAATTTCCACAGAATTTTTACAGTTCTACAGAATGAAGCATACTGAATCACAAGGTTGATGCAGTGCTGCAGTTTGCACAGTTTACACCTCTGGCTTTTGCCCTTGTGCATGATGATTATGAAATGGCGAGGTCTGCTCACATTGTGGTAAATGGTGAGTATTTATTAGAACTAGGGAATGTTGTTTACTGAGCAGATTGTTATGTGTGAGCTGGTGCCTTGCAAGAGGGTTTTTGTGGTTATGCTAATCTGTTTCCTTTTGTTCTGTTTTATTTTCGCATCTGCATCTTTCTTTCACTTTAGTGAAAGTCACCCTAGGTCAGGTGGAAAACACTCTTTGGCTATAAGAGATGATTCAAAAAACATTCCTGTCAAGGATAATATAATTTCTAATACATATAATTGGAGAAATAAAACCATAAGGCTTTAATAAAATAGGTTTTGACTTTATCTGTTCACACTTAATACACATAATGTGGTCATTCAGAAACCAATCAAACTTTACCAGATATAAATGTATTCATCAGCAATCTGTAACTGTCAAGGTGAACTTCCTTTAAACTTAACAACCAGCACTTCCTGTTTGTGTATGTATATGCTGATGGCTAGGCCCACACAGAAACTTCAGCTGCAAAAATGCCACCGATTTCTGTTAAATTGGGCCTTCTGTGAGTTCTTAAATGATCAAATCCCCTTTCCTTTTGTGCATGTTTATTAAATATTTTCCTGATTTGATTAACCTTTCATATACCAATAAAAGTGTAGTGCTCTCATTTTCAAATAACATATTTTATTATTTCCATTAAATCTATATGCACAATTTTGCAGATTTTTCATCAGCAGCATCGTCTGGGCCTAGCAATGACACATGCAATGCCACGACATGAATTTTGCTAAATTAAATTAAATTAAATTAAATTAAAATTTAATTAAAGTATTTATCTATTACTTATTTAACAAATTATTTGTTTAGTTCTATAGTGAAGAGTTCTGAATACGAGTAATTATATTTAGAAAAAACTACCCAGCATATGCTGGTTAGGTATGTTTTGAAGCATGGCAGCTGGTTTGAGCTGGTTCTGAGCTAGTTATAAGCTGGTCCTAAACAGGAAATAGTTGTTTAGGACCAGCATGTGACCAGTTCACAACCAGCTTATACCCAGCTCAGGACCATCTTAAACCGGCTCAAACCAGCTGACATTTGTCAAAACATTAACCAGCATATGCTGGTCTTTTCAATATGGTACTGTTGGAGCTGTAGTGCAGTGGAGAGTTCTTGCATGATATGTTGGTTCAAGGGAAAGTAAATGCCTGGCATTTAGGCATGAGGATTGATTATCTGGAAGTATAAGTGTAAAAGTTCTAAAGTTTCAATGATGGAACAATTCAAATTTTTGATCTTTTCTCAAATACCCTACTATTACAGAACACAGTCACAGTGCTTTCTTAAAGACACAAAACACTGAACATTTGCCTCTAGGGTACGATAACAAGCTCAGTGTACTCTCAGATACTGAAGAAAGTCTTCCTCTCCATTTGGGAGTTTGTGAGTTGTTCTAGTTTTCAGGTTAGATTTCCTAATGTGTTTTTGTCCTGCTGAGTTAAGGATGTACAGCTGCTTTTTGTAGCCTGATGGGCAGTCGCAGCTCTGCTGCCTGGGTGGCTGATTATCTGGGTGGCAGGCAGCAAGCCATTTAAACTTGTGCTTGTCCTGATTGTGGCTGTCCTATATTCTCTCTTTTTGGAGTTTTCTACAGTATTTCAGTTTGGTAGATGGTTCTTATGTGTTAAATGTGGGGTTAAGTGTTTTATTAAACTTTCTTCCTTCACTGAAATACTTTATTTTGTGGAAATGCTGTGGCATAATCACTTTAATTGATGATCATGTTGTATTAAATTTATTTTAATTAATAAAATGTATTACTAACAAAACTGAGTGTTCTAGACTAAAACTTCAAAATGTGTCAGCTGTGGTCTGCTTGTTATTTGTTGACTTGCTCTACACAGAGGTACCTGCCACAATTCTAAGAAAAAAACTGGATGATTACATAAATGCGGCAAAAATCTCTTGAGAAATGTCACAGTTGTTTTGGCACAAACAAAACAGCTACTTGACGCAGTTAGGTCAGACTTGTTTTTTAGTTTTTACACATATATGTTTAGACTCACACCTTTCTTGTGCTTGTTTTCAACGCCAGTTGCAACCACTAGATATTTTCAGACACCACAAGGGGTGTGTCATGTGTGGTTTCAAGGTCGAGAGACTGAAATCAACATATTTTGATGTACGTCACGGTGGTGCGATAAGTTGTTATATTTTGTCAAGTTTGAAGAAGTCTAAGAAGATTTGTAACTGCAATATTCACATTTTGTTATGGTAACAGAGGAATCAACCAAACAAACAAGTAACAATAAGGAACTGAATGACACATTGCCTGGTTTAGCAGTCAGAAGTAAAAACAAATCCGAGCTTAGCTCAAGATAAGTATTTAAGTGAAATAATAGCAGATGGCAACATTGCACTGTAACCATAACAAAGTGATGAAAGCACACAGCAGGAACATTGTCCTAATCAGTGTGATAGATCATCACTGTCACTGCTGTCTGTGCAATAATGTGTCATGCAATATCAGTAAACTTTGGCAAGATGGAATCATAAGTCACACAAGAGTTTAAAGGAATAGTTCACATTTACGATAAATGGGGACTGTAGCACTATATGTCAGTTTTGTCAACTGAATCATTCATTGAAACAATCTGACTCAAAAGAACATGCCAAAAAGAGCTAGAACTTAAGATTGTCAGTGAATGGTGATTAAAGGAATATTTCACCCAAAAATGTTTGGAGATTTGAATTTTTTTTAGCATTATGTTACTTGCTCACAGATGGATCATCGGCAGTGAATGGGTGCTGTCAGAATTTGTTAATTGTTAATATAATTGTACATTAATCTACAACATGACTGTAGTCCATCAATTAATGTTGAAAAACAGAAAGTGTTTTTATAAACAAGACATTTTTAACTTCAAACATTTAATTCCAGCTAAAATATGAGTTCTCAATCCATAAACAATGGACTGGAGTCATGTTGTGGATTATTGTGATGTTTTTATCAGCTGTTTGGACACTCATTCTGACGGCACCCATTCACTGCAGAGGATCCATTGGTGAGCAAGTGAAAAAAAATCCTTTAAACTTTTCAGCAAATTTCATTAAAGTCACACAGTTTTTTTTATAACAGCATGAGGGTGAGTAAATGATGACTACATTTTAATTTCTGGGTGTACTGTCCCTTTAACTGGAGCCTACTTGTTGTGCAAATTATGAGTTCATACTTGAATGATTTATTTTTTTTATATCATCCGAAACTTACTGAACTATGTCTTCTCTATTTTTGTATGGCTAATCAAGGATTTAATGATAGCAATGAACATAAATGTGTACAGTATCTTTTTAAATTTTTTTTTTTTTACCGGTCACATGTTTGTTTATTGTCTTATCAGTGTCAGTGAGGCCCTAGGACCCTTATAAACACTCGAAGCCAAATGACTTTTACCACACCTTGTCAAAGTCTGTGTCTCACAGACATAAACGAGTGCCGATTATTGCTCACACGATACAGTGCAATAAAGTGCACATATGCAAACAGACACTCCTTTCGGGTACAGTAAAGATAGAGCTGCTATTTATAACATATGTGTATGTATCTATGCTTATGTGCACACTGCATGTGTGAACAAGACAGGAACTCAGTTGGATCATCTTTGTTTCCAAGGCAACAGCAAGCACCATACCACCCACGCAAGGTATACAACGATCCTAGAATGGGGTTTCCTTTCACACCTTGCCTTTGCAGAGCCCGAGCTGATCCTGCCTGTGACAGCAGCCGCTTGTGCGTCACGGCAAGTGTTCTCCTGGCGTTTCACAAACGCCTACGGCTCCCTGAGCTCTTTCCCATCCCTTCTCATCTCACGGCTTGAGTGAGAGACTTCTCCACACCTTAAAGAGTCACTTCCGGCTATCAACCAGACAGAACGCAAACAGCCTTGGGCACAGTAACATCTACTGTTTATATTGTGTGATCTCAGAAATGACTAATCGCTCACGAATTTGTGAGACATAGTATGAAGACACTTTATTCTCATTCATATTAATGTCCGTGAATGTTCATCTCCTGGATTGACTTCTGTTTATTGTATTCTTGGACTCTTATACCACTGATGCATCAAGTAGAAACGATATATCCTTGTGCTGTATATGCTGCCTCTGATGGAAAAATAGCCATATTTTGTTACCTCCACTGAGAGTCCACTTTAAGCTCCCTAAGACCACAGTTAACATTAGGGATTTGTGGAGCTCAGAGAGGTTCTTCTCAATTGAGTCTTTGTGTAGTATGCCTCTAAGTAATCAAGTTTAACCTGCTTCTAATTTCAGCTTTGTTTTGTGCACAAATCAGTTTATGTAAGTTAAGAAATGGGTCTGCAATGAGGAAATTGGAATAATATTCTAAGGCATGATCTGGATCTTTGGGCTAATGCTTTGGCTGGATATCAAGGTTTACTTTTTACTTCAGAATAAGCCTGAAAATTCTTCTTTTGTGTGTGTAAATGGCTCTCTGTCTGTCTGTCTGTCTGTCTGTCTGTTTGTCTGTCTATCCATCCATCCATCCGTCCGTCTGTTCATATGTCTGTCTGCCATCTAATATATACATTTATATAATATATAATGGATAATATCTTTCTTTCTTTCTTTCTTTCTTTCTTCCTTCCTTCCTTTCTTCCTTTCTTCCTTTCTTTCTTCCTTCCTTCCTTCCTTTCTTTCTTTCCTTCCTTCCTTCCTTCCTTTCATCCATCCATCCATCCATCCATCCATCCATCCATCCGTATGTCTGTATGCCAACTATTATAAAAATACATATCATATATAATGTCTGTCTGTCTGTCTGTCTGTCTGTCTGTCTATCTATCTATCTATCTATCTATCTATCTATCTATCTATCTATCTATCTATCTATCTATCTATCTATCTATCTATCTATCTATCTATCTATCTAGTATTATAAAAGTACTATATACTACATTTTATATAGCACTATCCCAGACAGCAAGCAGTTTCGGCATTTAGATCCGGCCCACGGGGAGCAGTTGGGGGTTCGGCCCGCAAGGCCCTCAAACTGCTTGATGTCTGGGATATAACAAACAAGTGCACTAACAAAGAGTATGGCATTCTTCTCTTTCAACCTAATGAAATAAAGAGACATCCCTCCCCCTGCACCTACGGGAGGTCAGTGACAGATGGGGGCAGCTCTGAACTGGTTTCACAGACAGCTGCCAAGGTTTGGGGGTGAAGTGTTAAAGGTCAGCTCTTTTAGACTGCAGATCCCTACATTGCACACACTGATGCCCACAACATTACTACCTGCAGAACAACCACCAAAAAAGAATAAAAAAACCCCAAAAAAGAGAGTTTTACTTTGCTTTAGATCTGACATGGGGGTGTTGCTTCAGCTGTTGTCCTCATAAATCATGTTGAATGTAGGATTCAGGTATGAGTATGAATGGGGCACATATGAGTGTGTTTGTTTGAGGTGGGTGAAGGGGATGTTGTGCTAACTGACTAGCCTTTTCCAAGAGATACTCTAACGAGTTTTTCCTCTTTGCTCCAGCATTAGAACATGTCAGTACACAATGTGAGCACAGTCTGTCACTGCTGCTCTGTCAGTAAAGGATATCCTTCCTGTGGATGTGAGGGGGTGTTTCCAGAATGCATCTTCACAAAGTATTTTTAAGTATGAGCTAAAAGTGACAACATCAGTGATATCTGACATGGCCCCAGACATGGAAATGTAATTTTGATTTATCAGTTTGACGCCTTCTTCACAGTGTATCATAAACTTGAGGAACACCCAGTGGCATTTCCAATAAATCAATGAGTAAAGACTCAGAAGAGCAGTTCATTTTGCTGCTGCACATCAAATACTGTGTAAAAGACTAAAAAACAAACAAAAAAAAACAATGCCAAATTCTCAACTGAAATCATTAAGGGCCAAACTTAAAAAAATAGCACAGGTCAAACCACAAATTCCTCCAAGCTAAACTCAATACTCTGGTCTGCAGACATAGTCATTTTAAACTAGGTTGTGGCCAATCATTTTACGGGTGTGGGAGGGAGATAAAGGACAGAGAAAAAAAAAGATATATTGAGGCGTTTTAATGGAAAATAATGCACTACAGTGATCGGCAAGCTTTTTGACATGAGGTGCCATATATTTGACACACACACACACACACACACACACACACACACACACACACACACACACACACACATTTTAGGTAGTAAACACACCACACACACCCACACACACACACACACACACACATATATATATGTATATACACACATACATACATAGTATACATATTTTACATAAAAAAAATTAATTTATAGCAATATACCCCAGTTTTAAAGTTGTTTTTAACAGGTTAAATTCCTACATAACATCAAGACACACGCACACAGCATATATAGTATATAAATTTTACATTTTCTGTGATTTGTGTTTCTTTCTTTATTTGGAACCAAATATCATTACATAACATTGCATAACATTTAATAAATAAAACTATAAATAAACTTAGATTTATGCTTGACCTTTAAGTTTCTATTGTGTTGAATATTATTCTTTCTTATCATATGTAAACCCCCCCCCCCCATTTTTTAGTTGTGTCTTGCAATTTTTTGACATTATAAGAAAAGTTTTAGGTGCACATTACATGTTCTCTCTCAAAATGACACTAAGAAAAAGCCCTCTGGAAAGCAGAAACAGACTTCAATGCTCTGCCGGCTTGTTAAATGTGTAAAACCAGCTTTAGCTCCTAATGAAAGGGCAAAGGATTTGTTACTGGTTGGGCATGTATCAGGTGTTCACTGCAGTTGTGCTTTCAGAAATGTGCTGAGCCCTCTGGCTATATTACAAACGCTTGCAAAAACACATAAGAACAGAAAGACACCATGAAATAGCATTCCTTTAAGGAGTAACCAAGGCAATGCAGTGACAGGTGTACAGACACATACACGCAGTCCATTTCATTAAGTGAAAAGCTAAAAGGGCTGTTTGGGGCCTCCGGTCTGTGTTATACGCCCAGAGTGACAGACGTGCAGACTCCTCTATTGTGTGCGCAATGCCATTGGGCCTCTTTCTCTCTACCGCCGGAGGCTGCGGTGGTGGGGGCTGTTACCAGGGTCGCGTGCCCCACTTTCACAGCAGCAGATGGGCAATGAACCCCACTCGCTGCTTCCGAACCTCCGGACAGAGGGTGTCTACCCCACCTGTCAAGACCACACAAAAGCCAGACCGCTATGTCACAAAGCCCAAGATGAGTCTGCAGACTGTTGAACCTAAAGCCGCTTTTCATGCAGGACCAAGCGTGTAAATACGGAACATACTCATATTTAAAACGGGTCTTGTAGGGGGTCACATGAATACTAAGACACATCTGCCATTGATTCTTCTCATTCTCCTTCAGTCCTTTCCAAAATTCAGTTTTTGTGTACTTACTGAATAGGAATGATAATCATAAAAAAATGAATGATCTGGATTCCAAATCACAGCTCAGGTTCTTTAACGATTCCTTTAATAATACTTTTGACTTTGATGAAAAAACATAAATACAATTCTATAATGAACTGCAAATTTATTTTAATCCCAAAATAAAGGTAAAACAACAATGAACAAAAGATGTGTTATGTGGTATATTAACATATTTCGGGCCCTATTTTTAAACGCTTGCAAAACGATCTGAAACGCAAGTGTCAAAGCGCGAAAGCGCAAGTAACTTTGTGGGCGGGTCTCGGCGCTGCGGTGTTGCTATTTTCCCGGCGGGATAAATGGCTCTTGCGCCCGGCGCAAATCTAAAATGGGTTGGGCCTTTGAAGTAGCTTCATTATTCATAGGTGTGGTTTGGGCGTAACGTGAAATAAACCTATCAGAGCGTCATCCAACATTCCCTTTAAAAGCAGGTGCGCAAGTTCCATTATGGATTGCTATTTATTATGGCGTATTTACCCAGGCGCACGCCAGGAGCGGTTCACACAGCCGAGGAGACTGATGATGTACATATATGTCTTGCCACTATTGGGCAAACAGGTCTGATCCTTAATTACTACAATTAGCCTGAATAATTTGTAAGCTAGATTTTATGCCTATTTTTTCACATCTTCGTGGCCACACCCACTCAATGATTTCCGGACAGAGGGGGTCCTCCTCATGTGTGAATATTTTTTAGTGTAAAACAATTTATGATTTGCAAAAATAACTGTTGCATCTGTGTAGATTACATGAGCAAAGTGTATGCGCGTTGTGCAACGCTATACATTATGGTCAAGCATGCGCCCTTAAAATAAGGGGGTCATAGATGAACAACGCGAACGCGCCACTGACTTTAGACTAGGTTTTTTCTGGTCAGTGGCGCAGTTTGTTTTAATGGAAACAGCAACGAATAATCACCAGGGACTGTTTGCGCCGGAACACGCCTCCTTTTTTGCGCTTATATTGAACCGCCCAGCTCTCACTTAATACCTTTAATAATACGCAAGTTCATTTCACTACTAGTTTAGCGACGTGCTTTATGTGGAGGGAAAAGCGCGCTTTGCGCGTGTGCAAAATAGGAATGACACATGCGTCGGTGTACAAAGACACCACATTGTGGGATTTATGATAAAATTCTCCATGTCATTATATAAAATACCACATTGTGGGATTTATGATAAAATTCATGTTGTGTATCTTTAATTATAGAGTCAGAAGCTACAGTAATTAAAGCGCCGATCTTTACAAGCTTTTAAAACAACAAAAAAACAATATCACTTTTTTGTTCACAGAAACTGACTGCGTTTTTTGCTCAGGAATCAGACTTATCTGGTCACTCTGTATGTTTTTGATTCACTAAAAAGAAGCGACTCGCAAGAGTCGTTGCTTGGGAATTATATATCTCTCCCCACACTCTCTGCTTTTGATTCACAAAAAAGAACTGATTCATAAGAGTCAAATCGCTCATGAATCAGACAACCTGGTAGCACTGTGTGTTTTTGATTTAGTCTGTATGACTTGTATAATCATCATCAAACCTTACATTTTGAAACCTTACACAATGTGTTTGTACTAATTTCACCTATAACCTACTCTCTTTCTGTTGATTACATGGTTTTTGTTGTCCATTTAAAATGAAAAGTGCTCTAGGGCTGAAGCAAGCCGTTTATTTCCAAGTATATGTTAACTTTGAAAATGACTCTATAATCAGTACCTTACAAGCTCTTACTTAACAATTACTTGTACATTGACTGTAGGTGAATGCAAGAGTGAATGCATATGTTATGTAAAGGGCATTTGTCTGATTCGATTATGAATGGAGCGCACATCTACAATGAGATGACATCATTGTGCTGTGTCACAGCACTGTCTGAGTGTGTTTGACCCTCTCCATCTGTGTGTGGGCTTGAGCTCTTTTAGGAGCATCAGATAGTCTCTGACAGTCATAGTCTGAGCCCTGCAATTATATGTACTCTCTCAATCTCTCTTGCTCTCTCGCTCTCTGCTTCTCGAAATTTCCATGCGCACATCTCTCTTCTCCCTCTCCTTGTGAAGCAATGCTAATTGCTCTGATGAGGGTACTTTGTGTTGATTCCTCTGATTGATTTCAGCACCTGCTGCTGGATGTTTTAAGGGTTATTTTAGCACAGTTTCCTCATTTGGCAAGTGAGGAGAGGAATTCAGCAAGGACCTGCAACAATCCCACTATGTCCTCAATGCATATTTGATGTTAAAGGGATAGTTCACCTATAAAGGAAAATTCTGTCAGCATTTGTTTGCTTTTATGTCATTCCAAACCTGTATGACTTTCTTTCTTCCATAGGACACAAAGGGTAAGTTTTGGAGTATATCACAACCTTTTCAACATAATGAAAGCACACGTCAAACTTCAAAAGGACAAAGCAAATGCAATAGCTTTGTATGAGACGAACTGGTTTTTGATTCATTACTCACTAAAGGTCTCGACATCTGCTCTAGCTAGTCTAGTTTTGGCTGATTAGTAAACAAAATCAGTCTTTTGAATAAGATCAGTTCAATAAATCAATTGATTCGGTTCACAAAACTGAGGATTTTGTTCATGAATCCACTTGATTTGGTTCTCCAGTTTAAGACTTAGAAATTAACAGTAATCAGAAAATATTATCGTTTAGTCTGCACATCTCAAAGTTACCAAATGGCTTCAGAAGATTTCAAAAGACATGAGTCTTTTAGATTACATTTGTGATTCTTTTATGGTATTTTGGCATCCTTTTTGAAGCTTGCAGAACTGCTCATAATAGTGATTCACCCAGAAATCAGACATCAACTCATAAAAAAACTGACTCATTCACTCATGAAACAGACATCTCTGGTTGCACTGTATGTTTTTATGATTCACTAAAGAGAACCAAGTGGAATTCGCTTATGAATTAGTAGGATTCAGTTGAATGAATCAAAGAAAACGTTAGTCCCTAGTTTTTGTAATACACTGAAAAGAGATACCAGCACATTTTTATAAATAAATAAATAAATTGAAACTGTGATATTTTATTTGATACTATTTTAGTATCAGTTTTAGTTTTTAATAAAACAAGAGTTTTTGGAATATTTTATTTTGGCTAATGTTTATTTTATTTCAATGAACTTTCTCCATTGTTCTAGCTTTAGTTAACTAATAACCCTGGTTTGTAACAACATGAGAAAGTACATTTTTGAGTCTGCTATCGATTCAGAGCTTTGTGTCAGTGGCAAATTCTTTTGTAATCTGTTTTTGAGGTGGCATTCCTCTCTAGAGGATTACATAACTCACACAAGGTCAAACCGAAACACTCTCTAAAATTCACACTTTCAATGGCCTTAAACAAACAGCAGTTCACTGATGTCAAGCATTAAACCTGTCATGGCGTGTGCTGATGCAGATGACTGTATTACATTAGCCTCATTTACAGCGGCAGCATAGAAATTGCAATCAGTCTCAGACTTCAGTGCTACAGCTGTATGCTCCAGCAGCATATCAAAGCGATCAATTACCCTTGCACAGAAACGCTTGAAATGGAATGGTTGTAAGTTAAGCTGTGTTTGAGAGAAGCAGGCAACAGGAAGTCCATTGAAGGATGTGATGTGTAACCTAATTCCTTACCGTACAGATTGCCACACAGCAAACCGAGAAATGACGCCAAGCATTGATCTTCTGTCGGGTACATTGATGTAATGCCGGCTTAAGGAGATGAGCGTTTTTTTCTGCTTTGTAGCTCCAGTTTATTAGGAAGATCTGATGTGTAATTAATTTATCAATAAATTCTGTGTAGATTTGAATCAACTGGAAATTATTTTCCAATTTTACAAATTAGGAAAAAATTTAAATTCCACATTATGCAAAGGACTCTAACGCTCACATGTTCCCATGCAAAATATGTAGGCAGTTACGTAACAGTCAGTGGTTTTGTCAGTTTAAGCAATGAATAACTTTCTAGTGCCCAAAGGATGATCATAGTTCAAAAACAAACAATATGCAGGTATTTGCTTCTCCCTGAGAAAATATTCCATGACCGTGAAAGAGAAACAAATCTCTAGGCATTCCTGAAACCCCAAGGCTGTACATTAATATCTGTGTCTGATACTGGATGCTTGTGATAGTAGACATATCTGACACATAATTGGTTGAGACTTAAGTGTATCTTATGATATGGTGTCAGACAAAACCAAATCCAAAAATGATAGTTATGTATAATGATAGATCTGTGTAAGCATTCCTTAGGCAGCAAAAAAAAAAAAAAAAAAAAAAAAACTACAGTCCTTCATTCGTGTACAGTCGTTTTTTTTTTTTTTAGTGTTTATCTATTTTATTTTCTAACTTTATTGTCTTTTTTAATTTAGTTTTTGTTTTCACTTGTCATTTTTAGTTAGAGCTTTCTAGTTTTTATTTAGTTACTTTGTAGTTTTAATGTTTTAGGGTTGTCAAAGTTAATGTAATGCTAGGTAGTGTCATTTTTTTTTCAGTGTTATTTCTGTCTATTTCATTTTTAATGCAGGTGGATTGTGAAAGGTTTTATACAATGCACCAAGAACTGAAACAAAATTTATTTGTGTCCATTTTTAGTTTAGTTTAGTAAGTTTGAATCAATATTTTTCACTCTTTGAAGCTAGTTGTTATTTTTATTCCATATTTAGTTTTCATTACATATTATGATGTATGTACAATGCTGTATGTACATGCTAAGCCACGTTAATATATTCTATCAGACATGGTGTGAGTTCCTGTCAACGATTTCTATCAGCAAAATGTGTGAAATTATACCGAAACCTCAGAAAAAGGGTGTTGTATGAATCTTCACATTTTTAACAGGCCTCCATAAATAAGCTGTGACAGTACATTGGCAATGGTACCATCCTTCCACTGTAAATTTTTTATTGCTGTCATTTTGTTTTATAGAAAACTCTATTGATTTTCCCAGATCACCAGGACAGGAAGCCACAGACTCATTGCATAGTTGATCCCCTGAATTATAAATGTGTGTATATGTGTGCTGGTGCATTAGAATGCATTTTCCTGCCATGATGTCTGTGTATATCTCTTTGTTGGAGAAATACTCTTCTTTCAGTATAGGCAGAAACAAGGCAATCAAATAGCTTATGATTTATTCAAGCTTTGTTTTTTTATTCCCTGGAGTATTTTCTGCTCACTTACATAATTATGTGGCTTTCTCTCACTTAGTTCTGCTCTGGAGAGGTGCACATTGCTGGCAGGCGTGATTCATTGTTTGGGCTGCATTGCTTTACTCATTTAATTTAATGGAGCTCGGGCTACATGCCTTCCTGCCTCAGTGCTTATGAGGCCCATGTGAACTTACTTTCTTCTACATCAGCTGTTCTGACCAATTCAGATGCTTTCCTTTGATTAAAAGCTCACTTTGGTGAATTAGGTTTCCGGGAAATGGAGTTGTTAAATTTTAGATCTGCTACTAAAAGTTAAGGCTTATGTCATATCTGAACTGGTGTTCGTAGTAGATGTTATGGTTTGTAACCAATGTGTTGATTATTTACAGTATGTGGAAACCCAGAGGAACATTTTATCGCTCATTTTTGATGCTTACGAGACCTTGTTTGTGATTTGGAAATAGTTTGTAATCAGGCTATCCAATAGCAAAATAGGGCATTGCCATAATAAGAATGATTAACAGACATGAGATCATATCCAAGATAATGAAACAGCCATGTGTTGTCGTCAAGGGGCAGTGAGGGGCCACATGTGCTGTTTTGTGTGGTGATGCTGGGAGACTCATAGACATGCATTAGTTTCTGGCTCAGACTTCAGTGAGCTCATCCTGTCATTACTCTGTGTGGCTGACGTATGGCCAGAGACCAGGGAACCTGGCTGCAGCTGTTGTCAGGGAAACCGAGTTCAACTCTCTGATTTCGAGACATTGTGTTCGGAAGCTTTAGGTGTAATAATAATTGGTGAATCAGTGCTTTTAGTAAAGATCGTGCTTGTGTCATAAGCAGGGACATTCAGTCTCACATACTCTGACATGTTGTACCATGGGGCTTATGACGGCAATGTGGGTTTTAATAATTTCCTGTTCTTTATCTTGTATCACACCAAATAAATAGGTAGCAAAATGGTAAAAAAGGATTGTGCAACTATAATCTAAGCATTAAATATTGTTTTTATCTTTTTATGCAACCGTTCAAACTGAACCCCTCCATATGGGCTCCATGGAAAATCTTAAAGAATGTAAAATGATTTAAAAAAATTAGCAATAGCAATCGATATAGAGTTTTGTAATATACTAATGTAGCTATAGTTTATGTACAACGGAATATTATACATGTTTTGGATGCCTGCTGTTTCTGCTTGCTTACTAGTGCTCTGGATCAATATTTGTTGTAAAAATAAATAAACACTTGTAAAAAATAATAATGCTTATAATAATTAAAACATTAAATATGTTAAAATATATCTTGAATATTCTATTATTGGCTAGAAAAATTCGTAGAAAAATACACACTAGCATTCAAAATTTGGAGTCTGTAAGTTTTTTTTGTTTTTAAAGTTTTTATGAAGAAAAAATTCAGTAAAGAAGATCGTAATAAAATCAACAAAACTAATAATTTCTTTCAAAAAAGAAAAAAATCTAAACGATCTTATCTAACTCTAAACTATTAATATTAATAATAATACATTAATAATTTTTTTCTACATAATCTATATATATTCAATCTATTGTCATTGATTCAAAATGAATTTTCTATATATATATATATATATATATATATATATATATATATATATATATATATATATATATATATATATATAGAAATTCATTTTGTTTGACAAATAATTGCTTTTTTGATTCGGAAACATGATGTTACATTATCTTATTTCATTATCACTCTTTTTCAGTTGTATTATACAGTAAATAAAATATAGGGGTTTAATAAAATATAATTAACTCTGTATTTTAAGAAGGAAATCATCATATCTGGATTTTTAAAAACCCCTGACCATTTGCTATCATTGTTTTTCTCACAAATGTCAATACCAATGCATCACTTCTCAAACTTTCTCTGACTTTCTGAATCACTTGTTCAGTGCATGCGAAGTCTATGACCATTTAAGTGCCATTGCACTATTCTGCGATCTTCAACCATGAGGTTCAAGTTAACATGTGCTATTGATGAATGACTGCAATGACTACCTTCAATTCTAAACAACCACTCTTAGAATTTTTACTCTAGGGGTCAAAGTTTAGAATATCAACTACTAGAAATCTTGAGCTCATGAGCACTCTTCTTTGCTTTGATGTGTAGTTGGGTGGGCCGGAGCCGTTACGACATTCCATGTGGAATCTATATTAAAACCAGTCATGATTATAATGTCTTCCCTCCTGCTGACGCACACAGAGAAACTGGCCTTTATGGTCCTCTATAGAGGGATGCAGTGTTTTGAAAGGTGTCAGCTGTCTGTGTGAGAAGCTTGCATGGTGCGCTATTTCATTCGAAGGGTGCTATTAACTGTGCAGCATCTCACACCTCCGTGCTGTAAAGCTAGGAGAGACTGAGCTTAGGAAAACACTCTCAGACACCCATGGTGTCAGCCCTCTCACCCCACTGTTTACATTCCTCTCTCACACAGCATAGCAAATAACCCTGTGTGTCTGACACCAAAACAGCATTACAGTCTGCTCAAAGAGACCAGTGATTTAGAACAAAATTGCACTGTATTTTGTTTAACAATTTAGAATGGATGAATAATTAAAATAAAAAACTGTGTGTGTGTGTGTATAATATATATATATATATAAAGCATGTTATTCCAGGGACGCACAACTGGTTTCAATTTAAATTGAATTTTCAAATTGAATTGAATTGAATTGAATTGAATTGAACTGAATTGAATTGAATTGAATTGAATTTGAAAGCTGAATTTGTGTCTTCTGCAAATCTGCATCTGCTAATTAAACTAACTTTTGTGGGTATAACTTAATGTATTTAGGCTGATTCAGTGATGTTAATATTTTTGACAAATAAAAATGACAATTAATTTAATAAAAAAATTAAAATTAATTTAAATGTTATTAGTTGGAACACATTTTTGATTAACATTTCCTATTTATTATTTTATAATATTATTTAGCTTTAAATTATATATATGTATATATATATATATATATATATATATATATATATATATATATATATATATATATATATATATATATATATATATATATATATATATATATATATATATATATATACTGTATATATATGCAAGGCAAAATGATTTTTCCCCCTTTTACCATGCCAGTTAAACCTGTGACAGTAAAGACTTGTACAAAAACTGTTACAATTTTTTTTTTTTTAATAAATGTGATACTTTTGAGATTATTTGAAATTTTATTAATATTTCACAATATTACTGTTTTTACTGGATTTTTATCAAAAAAATTTAATCTGATATAATCTTTAGTGTTCATAGAGAATTATAGCAGTATATTACTTCATCTATTCATTAATCATGAAGTTACGTAAGTTACTTACCACATAACTCACAGTTGTGCTTTTGCTTTGCTTTTGCTAAGATCTAACATCCGGCTTATAAACATATATGGAAAGAGAGCGGGGTGGGGGTGGGGTGTGTGACCCACCAGTGTGACGGAGTATAAATATGGATCTGCCTGTGGATGACTCATCATATCCTTGATGTGATGATAGGTTTGGAGGTTTCCCATGGCAACAAGCACATTTCCATACAGGGGTCCCATCTAACTGCGTAGATGGGTTGATCACAAGTGATGCCTAATTACGTAAACAGACTTTTTATTCCATTTTCACAGCCAGTTAACATTGCTTGAATGGTAAACAATCCCTAAACGGTTCTTAGAACAAGTAGAAGAAGTTATCAGAACATAGTGAAGTATATCAAACCATCTGTGTTTAATGGTTACATAAAGCCATTTTTTTCAGTAGAAAGCACTGTTTAGTGTACAGACTAATTATTCTTCTTTTTCTGGCAGAGAGATCACGAAGCCTCTCAGATGTGAATAACAGAGAACGCTGATGCACCTGGTGCCTGGACATTCCAGAACACCGTCTTTTCCCCTGGATGGAATCAAATGTGTTCTGGAAAGTAAGTAGCAACATGAACATCACCCCAGGAAACAGATGAGAGGGGGAGAGAGAGAAAAGACAGAGAAAAAGAAAAAAGAGGAGGGTGGGGGCGGCTGCCTGAGGAGATAATCTGTGACTGGAAATACAATGAGAACGTCTCACTCTCTTTCTTTCTGTCTCTCTCAAGCGGAAGCCCCTCTGCTTCGGCAGACTGTATCCTGATTAATCAGGGCTGAAATGTTGTAAGATTAATACAAAGAGCAGCTCTGTGGTGCTTTGGGAAGTAAACACAAAGTAAACACAGTACATGGTGGGGGGCAAATGCTCCATTTTTCAAGCACTGATTGCTGCACCTGTGCATGCCAGATCAACAGGATGATCGATCTTGAAATTCTTGTGCTTTCATATTATGTACTGAATTTGATGGAGAATGTCTTGATTTTTGTGCAGGATTACATGGCTCTGATTTTTGATGTTTAAATTTTCATCGCTGGAACACATTTTTTATAATTTGCCATAGTCGCAACTCTCAGACAAGTTGTAGCTTTTAACAGCAATGTGGATTGATGTAATTGGCAGATGTGGAACCAATCAAAATCATCAGAATAGCATCACTTTACTAAATGGCCTTTAAATGGCAGGAGGCATTGTGCACATCAAAAACAGGTAAAGCAACAAATTAATATTATTCAACATATCCTAAATGTTTACAGAAAATATTGAAATTTTATCATTAATTTAATTTTTTTTTCTCTGTAATGGATTACAGTTACATTTATTTTATGTTGTTTTTAAGTGATGGCTCCCAATGGTCTCATGAGACAGCGTCCACTGGTTGTACAATTTAGAATCTCAATAGATGCAGTACTTGACCTGTGTATTGTTCGCCTGCTGTATCATGGAGACTCAATATTCTGACATGCATCCATACTGTGTAGTAGGGAAGCATGCATACTCGGATACAGGGATTAGCGTTTTCAATCCTGCTTCTGGAGGGCCAGTGGCCTGTAGAGTTTAGCTTCTACCAGCTTCAACACACTTGCCAGGAAGTTTCAAGTGAGTCTGATGACCTTGATTAGCTAGTTTAGGTGTGTTCGATTAAGGCTAGGGCTAAACTCTGACAAACAGGAACAGGTTTGGACACCCCTGTTTTAGATGTTTAGATGGTCTTTATAACCTGAATTCAGTATGTCAAATAAGGAAGATCCAAAATGTGCCATTAATACTAATATAATCATGCAAAATTATATTAAATGTAATTTTTTTTCAACAACTGTTATTTTTATTCAAGAATCAGGATCCCAATAGGATAAACCTGTCAACCAAGCTCTCCTAAAACACCTCGTTTAAACATGCCCCCACATGTCTACATCACGATGTGGGAACATTTGCATAACACCGCCCAAATGTTCACGCAAAGAAAGAAGGCATAACTTTTATTCTTGCTGTTGCCACCACCGCAATGTTGTGGAGATGCTGTGTTTCGTTGTGAAAGCGAAACTACTTTGTCTGGCCTTCCAAAAGAGGACACAACTATAAATCAGTGGTTAAGTTGTATTTACAACACTGTTCCAGAACAGTTCAACCCAAATATTCAGATGTGTGCAGCGTATTTTAAAGAGGACGAGGACTGTTTCCTTGGAAAGTAGCCTACAATGACAGTGTCTGTTTCTATAAAGTGGGGCAATTCCAACTTTGCAAGATAGTCTGGCACTTCTGACTCACAGCCTGTAAGTATGTTTACATATTTAAAGGATTTGCCACTGATGATTCAAACGCGAGTTTTGAGTGTTTAAGTGGCATGTATATTCAATGTAACACGTAAAAAGAAAGTATAAGTCATTAAAATCAGTAATTATGTCCCCACTGGATGCAAAAAATGCCTAGTTTATAATGGGTTTTATTGGTTTTGTCATGACTCAGCATCACAGTATAGTAAGGAGCGTAACATTTCTGTCACATGCTTGAGGTATTCGGCCAATCACAATGCACTGGATAGCTGGCCAATCAAAGCACACCTCACTTTTCAGAATGATGAGCTTTGTAAAAATCGACGCGTTTCAGAAAGGGGGGCATAGAGGAGCAACAATAATGTACAGTATGTGGAAAATAATGTGTTTTTTGAACCTTGACCCATTTGTGCACAAATTTTTTCTGAATGGTTTCATGCATATAGACATGTAAATAGTGTCCTATGAACATGTTCTGCATTTATTTTCCCAAGTTTTATTTATTTATTTATATATTTTGAAAATTGTATTTGAATGTGTGGCAACTATAGTTGCCAGTGGGCAAATATGTTGTATTTTACCCCTTCAATGTCAAATTTGAACAGGAGGAGAGCATTTGGCATCTAACTCAAAATAACTGCTCCCAATAGATCAGTCTTTATTCATAAACAAATTTATTATGCATTAAACTCGAAGAATATTTGATGCAAATCCCAAAAAGGCTGCAGCTTATAATCTCTTGAATATGAAAACACAACAAATCCATTTGTCTTAAAATGGTGGAACATAATGCAGAACAAAGTGCAGCCATTAAGTTGCCCCAACAGGGTATTGTTTATCAAAAAGTTACATAAAAATAAATAAATAAAAATAAGTAAATAAATAGAATGAAGAAAATATTACATCTATATAATAAAAAAGGTATACCTGAAAGAAAATTATGCATTTAACTGTTTGGTTACCAACAATCTGCAAAATATTTTTTTGTTTTTTACATTTTTTTTTGTGCTCAACAGAAGAAAGAAACTCATTGGTTTGCAACTGGAGGGTGACTAAATGCTGACACATTTTCCATTTTTGGGTGAACTTTCCCTTATGTAAGCAGTGAAGGTACAAGTAGTTTTATAAATTTACATAAACATATTTGCATGCTATACTTTGTGATTTAAATATGTAAAATATCACATATTTTATGAATAAGCACATATTGATTAGGTCAAATGGATTAACCCTGAAAAAAGTATATTCATGAAATTAATGCTATTCTTTTTAAAATATATGTTTATTTAAAAAATTATCATGTGTAGGCTACAACCATAATTGTTTATTTATTTTGTTTATTTTCATTCTTAGAGCTGTGTTATTAATAAATAAAAATTAATGTGTTATAAATAAATAAAATGAATAGAATGAAGCAAATATTACATAAAAAAGGTATACCTGAAAGAAAATTACTGATTTTTAGGCCCATAGTTTTCAATGGCTGACTGTAGTAGGTGATTTCATATAATAATGTAAATGGAAACTCATTACTTGTCTGAATTTCAAAATTATAACGGAATCATAAGCTACTAGTCATAAAAAGTATTAGGGTCCTTGACTAATTAGAATGAAACACATCCAAACTGGATAAAGGGGCCTTAATATTTTGCCCCTTACAAGGCATAATGTCATAAAAGTAATCTACAGCAATTAATCCCATGTGTTAGCTCTTTATCTTTCCATTCTTCCTTTTGTGTGACTGACTGAGGTTTGTAAACTGCTGCTGTCACTTAAAAACTGGAAATTACCACCCCCATGGCAAAAGCAGACACAGAAGTGGGGCAGAGCTGTGGAAAAATGGCTCTTTCATCTTCTCCTTTTGACAGATTTACTCCATATCAGATTAAGGTCTGTACAGTAGAGATATCAGTTAAAGGGTTAATTTATGTTTTAGGTGGGGTATTATGAAAACAAAAAGCACTAAACAAAACCAATAACCTTGATTTATTAACCTTTTAACACAGTATACCCCATTTCCCCATGATATGTACTTACAAGTCATTTGCCCACCGTCAACTATAGTTGCCGCTTGGACTTTTGACCAAGTATAGATCCCCTGTAAGATTTGTTTTGTTTGGATGATTCTAGAGACCTTCATGATTATGTAAATATATGTCAACAAAAAATACTTATTAGTAACATGAAAATTACATCTCTTTGGGAGGGTTTGCCTTCGCCATGCTTCCTGGAAGTAAGGGTAGGAACATGACAGCCTCATGTGACAGGATGGAAGTGAATACCCTTTTTTTCTTTTTTCTTGAAATCCTTTATTTGGTTGTTTTCTTGCATATCATTGAGAAAAAAAAAACATGGATAACATCTAAAAAAGTACTTACAAAAGGAAAATGACAACTATAAACTGCGGCAACTAGTTGTTGGTGGGCTTAAATGGGTTAAACCGCATAAACACACTGCATTACACCAGATACACCAAATAATGTTCCTTTTAGCAACGTTATTGGCCCCTTTAAAGTAATGGGCAATTTTATTTCGAAGTTTCATTATCAACCTGTGATTTTGTAGCTCATGATAACATCAGCACTGATTTGGAGTGCACAGACTGAGGCATGTATTATTTCGTTGCTGTTTCTGATGATTTTGCAAAGACATGACTCAATCTAATCTTTTGCATGTCATGTGTCTCATTGCAGTGTGACTCCGTATTTTTAATTTCCTCTTTTATCAGGGTGCAAACCTAAGAAGGAGCAAAGTCACAAATGCAGCTTGTTTCAGACAGCAGCATTTTTCGGCTGTGGTTGGCTGGCTCGGAGAGACTCTCTTGAGGGAGTTTGGACTCATTTGAGTCCTTCCCATCAGCAGAGCACTCATGCAGTCCCTGAATGAATAAAATCTCAGCTCTGCTCACAAATCACAGCACATTCCCTGCCTCCAATGTACCAGGCGTGAAAGCACACTGTTCTGTGTAGATTTGAGAAAGACAGTGATTTATATATATAAAGGTGCAGAGTGTCTTTTACAGACTTGAGCAACAAGTCGTGATGCAAAACACAGAGAGAGTCCAGACACATCAGGCAAAATATATCTGAGTAATAGTACAGATAAGTCGAATTCTTGTTGTATCATTCCTCCCATAAAACGTTCTCTCTCAAGGCATGCCGCCAATTTTTTATGTTTTTACAACTGAGAGACATCAGGGAGTTTTGCTTGTCACTTCCATAAAAACTAATTTTATCTGTTGGCCAGCTTTAAGAACTCTTGTATTTCAAAGATAATCCCCTGAAGTAATATGTCTCACCACACATTGCCTGAGAACTTTGGAAATAACCTAAAAACACACTAAGAGCTTCATTGTTGTTGTTCAGTTGACCCTTAGTGGTACTCGGTTCTCGACCTCACAGCCTCCTTACGCTGTGTTAATCTGCTTGAAAAGGTCACCCACATGGACATCAACACTCCAGACGTACCACCTGCCTCCTACTGAAATCAGTTAGTGTTATTGTGTAGGCATAGACAGTCTCACACTCACACACTAACATCAACTCAGCCTACTGAGTCTAGACAGCAAACATACAAAATATTAGACCTTGATTTAATTTTAGTATTTTTAAAATATACTTTTTAATTTACATTATTTGTTTTTATTGCATTAACTCCAAATTTTATATTATATATTAAATTATATATATATATAAATGGCTTTATTTTTGTACTTTTTAGAATATTTATTATTAATTATTATTAATTCTTAAAGGGACAGTTCACCCAAAAATGAAAATTCTTTCATTAATTGCTCACCCTCATGTGTCATTGTACTATTGTGACCATGTGTTGAAGACTGACACGGAAGAGATGTAATTGTTAAATAAAGTCAAATAACGTAAAATTAAGGTTGAAGCACTGATGTCACATGGGCTATTTTAATGATGCACTTACTACCTTTTTTGGGCCTTGAACGTGGTAGTTGCATTACTGTCTATGCAGGGTCAGAAAGCTCTCAGATTTAATCAAAAATATCTTAATTATTATTATAATTAATGTGTTCTGAAGATGTTTGAAGGTCTTATGGGTTTGGAACAACATGAAGGTGAGTAATTAATGACAGAATGTTCATTTTTGAGTGAAATATCCATTTAATAAATATTAATGTTAATATTAAACATTAACATTAAACTCTATTAAAATGTATTGTGCATCAAAATCAATTCTTTTTTTTTTTTTAAGTAGAAGACATCACATCTATTCTCTGTGAATTAGGTAATCTAAGAATGCATTGCCCCGTGCTTAGTGAAAAAAGGTGCTGAATGAGTCATAAAATTTTTTGACTATAAATATATTTTAGTCACTAAAAAGCTTTTGCTGAAATAGCTCAACGTAATTAACAAAAAGTCTGTTTTACCCAATATTTCCTATGTATTTTTTGAGTCTATCTGTGCTGTGTTGTTAGTGCTGTGTTGTTAGCTTAGCATAATGCTACCATCTGACTCCATAAAAAGAGATATATTATAAGGTCACACCGCACACACAAATGTCACATCAGGGTATCACCACTCGGCAACTGTGGTGACAGTGCAGTCAGTGGATGGACATTTCCACTGTGTGGGACTGAGGGGTTGTACTGTTGTTTCAGTTTTAGTTTACTGAGGGCATATATTTGTGATATAAATAACCCCTGGGGTTAGATTTGTGATTTTTATCAGCTTGATAAAATTATGCAGGGCTTTTACGTGCACTCTCATGCAAACACACACGAACAAACCCATACAAATATATATACCTTGCATAATGAGTGGAATTAATGAGGGGAACATATACACATGCAAAACCCATTAAACATGTATTTAGTTACGTCCACTAATCCGCTGTCCACTTTAGTTTGGGTTTTGAAAGCATTCTGTAGTACAAAAGCAGTAGTGTTTTAAAAATGAGAATTGCTACCTATGACAGAGAACATCCCAGCATTGTCATGCTTTATTCATAAGCAGTCTGGGGCAGCAGAAAGTACAATGAATTCCCCAGCAGATGTCTTGTTCTGTTTTGTTGTTGTTCTTTTTTTTTGTACTCCCTCTTTCTCTACTCTAGAAAAATGAGCAGCAGATAGTTAGAGATGTCTGGTTTATGACTGTGAAGAACTGGGGAGTTTTTGGAGAGACTGGCACGGGGCTGTCCCGGCCTGACAGATGAACAGCAAGAGAAGTGTCTTGCATTCCATGCTTCTGAGACACATGTATTTATTTATTTATTTATTTGCCCTGCAATAAAGTATTAAGCAATGTAAATTAATGAATAAAAAAGTATAGATAGAAAGTAGATATAGATATCAATAATGTGTGATAAACAAATCATATATATATATATATATATATATATATAGTGTGTTTGTGTGTTTTTTTTTTTTTTTTTTTATTATACTTATACAATAAATAAATGAAAATATAAATTAAGATTATACATATTTAAAAAAAAATTCTCAGCAATTCTTATAATTTCATAGTTTTTTTTTTTCTTTTTCTTTAGATTTACTGTGTTCTTCACATTCTTTACATTCACATTCTCCTTCATCATCTTCATCTCTATTATTATTATTGTTAGGAAAGGCCCCTTTTGGGTTTTCCTCTGAGTAAAGCACTTGTCCTCCGCCCACAGTCTCCCTCTGTGTCTTTCTGTTTCAGAGCATGATGCTCTCGTCTCCCTCGATTACATTGTCGTCAGTGATGCACACCTTCAAAACTGTAACCTCCCACTGTTCTGAATGCCACCTCTGAAAAACCCTGTCAACGGATCAAGCATAAACACCCACATATTTCTGTGAAAGGAAGTTCAGAACTGAACAACTCAGCGTTGACTGACAATGTATAGCTAATAACAGTAACGTGTCTCATTTTGAGCTCAGTTAACGGCCTTCAGCATGAGAAGCTGAGATGAAACCCCTCAGAGTCTCTCTCTATCTTAGACTTTGTCAGAATGTTGCGTCTGGCCTGTTAAGATAAATGTATACATTATATATATGGGGCAGTTGTGCTTCTCTGAATTAATTTAAATGTATATGTTTAGTTTTCCATGCTGATTTAACTGTTTTTGTCTCAAGATAGTTTAAGGATTTATCTGTTCTATAAGTAACTGGAGCAGGTTTATTATCTTGAATATTAGAAAAAAAGGACATCATGCTTTTCACTGATAAAATATGTATGCCAAACAAAAACTTTGTACTTTAACTTTGAGGGAAAGTACAAAGTCGTGTCTAACAGAACTAAATCACTTTGTCTAAACATGTAGGAGATACATAAATCCGCTGATGTTTTTATACTTAGACTTCAAGCCTTTGGCTTTAGTGCTGCTGTGAGGTGCATCTGGGATCCAGGCTGCCATAATAATCAGCAGGGAATGTTGTGGGAATTCCCCCTATCTGTTACTTTGGAATGTCTTATTGGTCTGGCATAATATTTGGACCTGTAAAAAGAGAAGGTTCAAAGAAAGAAAGAATGAGAATGATAAAGCTTAAAGTCAAAGGACAGATGTTGTATTTTAGTCTGAAATCTTCCAAAGCTGTGTATTTGTCCTCTTTTATTTATGTTAATCCGGCTCTGATTTTGGATTGTTCGCATAGCAGATGATCATGAAATACTAAAAAAAAGCATTTTGTATATTAAATCCAATTATATTTGGCCATATATAAGGCCAGATGGTGAATGAGCAGGGAGAGTGGGTCATACTGACAATAAGTTATTAATAATTCACAGTTTAAGCAAAGAGCAGCCATCCATGTGTCATATGATATTACATGTTATTATTAATGGGGGGACTGTGTCAGCTATCTGCGTATGAGAAATCAGTTTTTTTTCTTTAGAACTAGAGCAACTGAGCTGAATGTTAATGAGTCAAGTAAAATAATTAAATAAATAGAAGAGGTTAAACAACAACATAAATTAGCTGAAATTATATATTTTTTTCTATATATGGCTGGAATATTGCCATTTGGAAACTAACAAAGTAAATTAACACCAGATATATTATGACATACAGTTTACTTTACAGTTTACAAAATCAGATGTAAACTTTGGCAGCAAGTAATAGGAGGTGTCCACATCCTTGGCTGCTGTAGAGACATTTTGCCTGCAATATTGATCCTATTAGTTAATGTTTTTGTCGAATGAGCCTGCTGCTGACACATCAGATCTTGAAAGTCGAAGTAGAGCTTTGCAGTGAGACAAATCGGTCTTTAGGGTGATCGTATTGACCCAAAAACTGAGAAAACAGTGTTAAAAGTCAAACAACACTTTTACTTACCACAGTGTGACTTTCATCATATGTGCAATAAAGAATAACAAGACTGAAAAGGAAGTCGCCATTCCACCCTTAAACAGTTTCACATGAATCAGTTCATTCACACTTTGTTGTAAATGTTTTTGGTTTAATGACAGACCCCTTTCACAAACAAATACACCCTCATTATTTTTTGCTGAGGCAAACTAGGGGGCTTTCCCTGAAAATTCTTCTACATACAAAGCTCTGCTTATCTGGCCCTGCCCTGGGCCTGTGGCGGTGTCCAGAGGAAGTTCACAACAGTCTCCCATCACCCACCACCCCTACAATCCCTGCTTTTGTAAGGAAACTCTGAACAAGCCAGCGGACAAGGCCTTGTATGAGAGTTTTGCCATGTGCTGGGACTGAGGAAGTTCCTAATTAAGACCAGTTGCTAAACATCAGCAATTGTTCTTTCAATAGGTTTGACCACTTCCTCTTTCTGTAGATTACCATGAGGTTTTCCTTAAAGACCCCATAAAATCCCAAATGGAGTTTTGTGGCATTTAATTCATGTCTGTTTGCTCTAAAGTCATTTATACCAGTGGTTTGGGCCGGGGTTCACATGTGGGCCCAAAGCTAAAAACTCTTTCAATTATTTAAATTAGTTATATTAACATAATCTTAATCAAAATGCTTTTAAGTTGAAAACATATTTTTGAGTTTATTTTTGCAACAAAAGAAGCACCAGAAGTACACATTCAGAAATCATCTTGGATAAAACAGGGTCTTGGAGTAAAAAAAAACTCTGAAAAAAGAAAATCTGAATCTTAATGATATATATGAATTTGATATTTGCATTTTATATAGGAAAACAGACCTAAAGTTTTGATGACTCATCCTGCACTAAACTGATTTGGTCCAATCAAATGCTCCCTAGTATGAGAATGCCCCACCCCCTGACACACCCTGCACAGTAAGTGGCAAATTTAAAGGGATAGTTAACTCAACAATCATCATTTATTCACCCTCATGTTGTTTCAAACCTTTATGACTTTCTTCAGTAGAGTCAAAATAACATTGGACCCCATTGACTTTCATTGTATGGACAAAAATAGAAGCACAAAAGTTTGGAACAACTTGAGGACAATTTTTAATTTTTTGGTGACCTGTCCCTTTAATACTTTTGACGTAACTAAAGGCTAAAAATATGGGATGAGCTCACATGTGTTTGTATAAGGGTCTCTCAGTTTATTTACACTAGAGCATATAAGTGCTATGACCTGGCCAACAGTGTCACAGTTTGTGTTACTCAGCAGTGACTCTCAGCTCAGCCCACCAGCTGAACCTGGCCAAGGAGGGGGCAGAGTGCTATGAAGTTGTGCTAAGAAAATGGGGGAAGCTGTGAAAAGGAAACAAAACTCCTGTCAGACTCCATTTTGTTGTGGTTCCCGAATGTGATTCACTGGTTCTAAGACTGCCTCTGGAAAAACTGGCAAGTGGGTGATAGCCGATTGCTCAGTCAGAGTGAGAAACACACCCCAGCTTTTTACTGTTACTTTTTACTCATGCAGGCTTACTCAAAACATCAAACAACTGCAACGTCAGGTTATGAGAGCTGTGGGATATTTATGAGACAAAGTCATATGTTTAGGTTAAAAAGCAGGCGTTTCATTTCTTACTTTCACCATGGTTGACACGTTAGCAAAGAAGGTCTCTTATGCTCACCAGGGTTACATTTATTTGATTAAAAAGACATATTGATAAAAACTGTATTATTGTGAAATATTATTACAATTTAAAATAACCGTTTTATATATTTTAATATATTTAATATATATTTTTAATATATTTTAAATTTGCATTTATTCGTTTGATGGTAATTTAGAATTTTCAGCATTATTACTCCAGTCTTCCTTGTCACTTGATCCTTTAGAAATAATTCTAATATGCTGATTTGGTGCTCAAGAAACATTTCTCATTAATATCAATGTCAAAAAAAGTAGTGCTCAATTTTTTCCCCCCTCTGGATTCTTTGATGAATAGAAAGTTTAAAAGAGCATTTATTTGAAATAGGTTTATTTTTAATAATGTAAAGGTCTTTATTGTCACTTTTTGATCAATTTAATCCATCATTCTGAATAAAAGTATTGATTTTGGATTGAAACATACTAAACCGTATGTCTCTTTGTCGTGCCATCTGTGTATGAAACATTGAACATTTAATTGTGATTTAGATAAGAGGTTTATCTGACACCATGATTAAAGTCAATGAAAAATGCATCAGTGTAAGTCTCGATGAATAATGCAGAGAAACAGAATACTTTGATATGATAATAGGTCAAAATATCAGTTTGGGTCTTAATATGCATCTTTTTTTAAACTATGGATTAAATATTCTTAAAAGGCTTTCTTATATTTTGTAGAGGAGAACAGAATCTGTTTAGTTTCGATTTGACACCACTTAAAAATCTCATTTAAAAATGTTTTGACTTGTAGATGGGTGGTAACTGTCAGTAGTAATCATTACTTTAATAGATATCTGCTGTGGCTTTTCTTATTGGGATAGTTCATCTAAAAAAAGAAAATTCTGTTGTTCATGTCATTCCAAACGTATATGATTTTCTTTCTTCTGTGGAACAAATATTTTGAACTTTTATTTTAATTAGATATTTTCACCAGTGACTATTAAATTAAAAAATGCTCAAAAAGCCAGTTCTTTTCAGTAAACGCTTTACAATTCAGAAAAAATTATTTGTTCATGTTCGATGTGACTTTTGTGTCCTGACAAGAAAAGGTCTCCGTTATCTCAGCTCCAGATTGAGTACAGACTGATGCAGTGCTCCTCTAAATGTTTCAGTTGGGTGACATCATTAGACCTGACGTACGTAGTATTTAAATTGTGTAAGGCTAGAGCCCTCAGGTTTCTGAGTACAGATAAAAAAGATAACCTTGGTGCTGAATTTCGTATTGTTGGGTCAATGTGTGATACTAACTCCTTGTGCATCGAAATCACATGCTGAACTAGATCAAGTTGACCCTTTTCATCAGTCACTGAGGTGCTTACTAATGTTATGAACAAACCCCTAAGCCTAAGTTTTAAATCTCAAAATAACATGTCTTCTCCTGGATATGAATGATACATCAAATGGTCAGAAATCTCATATTTCAGAGATTTCAGAGATGTGAAGTGACATAGAGGCAGTGTTATCTTAGTTTTATCCATGCAGTTTACTATTTTAGTATATATATTTATATTTTCAGTTTTTGTTTTAATTTAATAATTTTGTCAGGTGTTTTCATTTTTATTAAATTGATTTTTAAAAAAAAAATATATATATATTTTATTCCTCAACTTAAACCTATTTTTATTTCAGTTAGTTGCCAAAATAAAATTTTCATCTAACATTTATATTTTATTTTATTTTATTTCAAGTTTATTTAAAAAAAAAAATACTTTTACAAGTTTTAACTCTTCTGTAAACAATCACAGCGTTGCTTGAAGGTTGGTACTCCAACCAAACAACCAAGCAACACATGGCCAAGAAACCATTATAAATATCTGATAAGCATTTGGCATCAAACACCACTTTTTCTTCAGAAAAGTAAAAGTTTCAGTTCTGTAATGCAACTATCTACTAATTGATTTATGGAAAAACAGAGAATTCTCCATCTATATACAAACACTATGTATGGTTTTCCCCTCTCAAAGGTCTTGGCTTTTCAACTGCCTCCACTGTTTGTGTTTTTGGCTTGACAGCACTTTTTAAACTCCACTAGTTTATTGATACATCTGCAGACATGTCCAGACATGCTGGAACTTGTTGACCTTTGTGCATCTGTCATTTATTTCCAACTTCCTCTCAAATATCCTTGTGTTTCGCATGACTAAAAACAATACAGAGAGTTAGGGGTGGAAACTTTATCATGATTATGAACAAAAAAAAAAAAAAATTCCATTAAAGTATTTGTTAGTGATATTCTTTGAGATAACTCTCACATAGATTATAGAGCCCCCTGACATTGCTAAGACTGGTTTAGTGAGTCAGAGATACAGTGTAAAGGTGTGTTTCATGAGTGGCTTGTGTTTGGACGTGACTGCAGCCCTCCTTTTCCTCTTGATTGCAGTGGAAACAGATGGCTCTGCCTGATACCGCCCACTGGCAACCAGAGATCAGCACCTTTTCTCTCTCAAATACAAGAGATCAGTGTGACACACTAAGGCCCTTTGCGATGAAGCTCTACAGCACTGTTGGAAATACAAAAATGACCATAGCAAAACATTTGCCAACAAAAAAAATTATATTTCACTTGAATACCCATGAGTGCACTGGACATCAGCCATAATTGTTGATAAGCCAGTCAGGCTGCTGTGGAAGGTTTAAATTGAAGGCTTTCCATGACTACAAGCAAGTTCGTGGCAGATATCCAGATTGTTCAATGCTCTGTGTGAATGATTGCCTGGCTTGCAGGGCATTGTTTAGTGTGTCTGCCCATGCAACCCATTTTGACAATAATTTACGGGGCCGCTCTTTACTTAGAGATGCACTCGCAACAGTGAGCATGGACCACTCAGTGGCAACATTAGTTCAGAAGAGAGAACCTCACTGGAATACAACAATTTTTAAATTTTAATTGAGCTCCTAAACGGGTAAGGAAATTTGGGGTAACCCATTATCATGGCGATACCAAAACAACATACTAAACAAATATTTTATTGATTTTTTAGATGGTTTTCGAAGTCATATTAACACTCATGGCTTGTTGAGATTGACTTTACTGCTTTTATGTTTTGGGTCTTTGAGATCCCAATCATGTAAGGGGTAAAAATAATCATTTAAAATCCAATTTTCCCTTTAAATTTTCACTCTAACCTATTTATCTAACACAAAACCTATTTGACAGCTATTATTAAACACTTATTTAGAAACACCATTTTTATCTATTATAGTAATGTTGTTTATATATATATATATATATATATATATATATATATATATATATATATATATATATAAAATTGACATTTTATTGTTAATCCATTCTGACAAAACTTACATTACAAGTTACAAAGTATCCAACTGATACTTAAATGCATATTTTTAAAACTATAAAACCAATAAATGTGCTTCTCAGAGAAACTTTAGTAGATTCATTTTGGAGCTTATGTAAAGCCTCTGACTCAAGAGCCATTTTAGCTTGTTCATTCATGCTGCCCATGGTGTGGAAGCTGACAGTAAAGATGTGCTAATTAAATGATCTTATCTGAATGAGGACGTACGGTACGATCGCCTGCTGTTCTTTTCTAGTGACTCAGTTGTGAAAGACTCATTCTTACTCTCTACCCATACCTGTACTTTTACGTTTTTTTTACTTACTGTTACTATTCTACATGTATGTAGAGCGGTAAACCAAGGTGAATGTTTTGGTATGTAGATTAATATCTCTCAAGAGTGGTGTGGAGGCAAAGACTGGGGAGAGGCAGAAGAGAGGTGAACTGAACCTGAGGTCTGGTCTACTGTTGACTCAATCTGAGGACTTACTGCACAGACAGGTGGGAACTTCCCTGACGGTGTTGTTTAAGAAAAGTTGCATACATTAAATAGAATCTCATTCTCTTAAAGAAACTCTTCAGGTTGGCTTCCAAGAAACAGATTTAACCAGGTGCCCAGGTTGAAATAAATTTTTAATAGTAAGAAACTTAACCTAGGTCTGGACTCAAGCTGTCTCTGGAAAACCTTTTTAGCCTGGACGAATAAACTGATATCCTCTCGATAATAAAATATTATATCAAGAATCAAAACCTCAGCAAAAGAGATAAAAAAATGCATTTATGTTTAAAGGATTAACACTTCACTGGCCTTTTTCTGGTTATTAAATATGTCATTTTATTGGATAAATTCACAAAACATTAACAAAATTTTCAACAACAACTAAACAAAGATTTTTTTTTTCTGCAAGTACATCCAAATGGTAGTTTAATGGCACTTTGGCCCAAATAACTTCAGGTCATTGATTATTGATTTTTGACTGTAGATCTACCCTGTTTAGGATTATTCACGTGTTTTCGGAAGCATTTGTTCAATCTTAAGCTGACACACTATTGCTTTTCTTATTTGTGACTCAACATATTGTCACTCTCACAATTCTCACAATTCTAACCTTTTTAATGGCCTACTGATATAGTGAACACCTTTTGAAATGATTTTGTTGAACACAGAGCTCAATTCACAGGGCCGGGACCGAATTATAATGTTGGGCCCCAGCCTCCATAAATTCAGAAGCATTGATTTAGTAGGCTTCCTCTAGTCCGAGGGCCTGGGACAATGTTCCTCCCTGTTGGCAGCTCTGTCTGGACTCCCTTTATAAGAAAGAGTAACAAATAACAAAGAGAACCAAACTCCATAAGCATGGTTTATGGGGGCCAAATTCTAGCGCAGTAGGTCTGTAACTAATAAATCTCAATTATCTTTTAAATTAGATCCATAGAAATATTTTTTGGTTCAAGAAAACTAATTTTAGAAACCTGCGTCCTTGAGGAAACAATAGTAAAATTTCAGTTTGTGTTACTGGGAAAGGCCCTTAGTCTCATACCTGACCTGATGTGACTGTATGAATTTAACCACTAAACTCACACAACCTCTTTTACAGAGGTGACCATCCTGTGAGTTCACATGTTTTTCAACAAATACAAATGTGGGTAATTCCCAGGAAATTATGCCATTCGTGCCTGAATGACTTACTAGAGATGTAATGAATAGAATAATGAACTTTTGACTTTGAGACATTTCACACTGATTACTGTAGTGTGAAAAAAAATCATAATTTTGTGTTTTTCACTGAAGTATCAGTTTTAGCAATGATCTTCAACTCTAAAATATTTAGTATGTAACAGGACTGGCACACAACACATAGCTTTAGGGTTCGTAAATGATAAATTACTATTGCTACTTGCAAAGCTGGTAACTGAGGTAGTAGTTTACCAATGAGTTATTGAATGAATGAATGAATGAATAAATAAACAAATAAATAAATAAAAGCACTAATCTGATTATTTGTTGGACTGCATCCCATTATGGTGGTTCCCTCAACCTTTTTCATATTAAATTACTAATTTTAAAATGTATATAAAAATTAATATAAATATTTAAACAATAAACAATAAATTGTTTAAAATATTTATATATAAAATAATAAATAATAAATATATGTATAAAGTAAAACTATTTATAAATATTTTATTTCACAAAAAATTAAAATGTAGTTGAATTTGTTTCTTCTTTGGAACTGCTTTGGAGAAATTTAGCATTACATCACTTGCTCACCGATGGAATCTCTGCTGTGAATGGGTGCCGTCAGAAGGAGGGTTCAAACTGTTGATAAAAACATCACAACGATCCACCAATTAGTCCACCAAAATACATATTGATCAATACAATGTGATGTGTGTCCTCACAGGTTTCTTCATCATGGCCAATCAGCCTCTACCACTGTCTCAGGAGACTTTAGCTCAGTTCAATCGCTCCATGTCCACAGAACCAGGTGCCTCGGGGCCTCCAAGGCGACGTCTGGGCTCTATCTCCACTCGCCGAAGCTCCAAAGACCAATCCAAGGACCAGCCCCACCACAGACCCCTGTTTCTCAGGAGCATGACGCTTCCTTCATCCGAGTCATCGTTCTTGAGTCCCACTGTCAGCAATTCTCACATCTCCATGGGCAAGCGGTTCTCATTCGCAGGCTGGCACCAGGGAGGAAGAGTGAGCTTCTCTGGGCTGTACCTTCAACAACCCATCCAGGAGGTGTATGTGGAGAACACCTACAGAATGGGGCCAGAACCAGGATGCCGTTTCAATGCCAGCAGGACCCAGCAGATCTTACAGGCCACTTTGGATAGTTATTTGGAAGGTGTGTGTTACAGTCCTGATAGTTGTAGCCAGCTGTGTCAGATGTTAGCAGATCTAGTTCTCAGTAAACTAAAAGATGTCAATCCGCCACGATATAAAGTCGTGTGCCAGGTGGTGGTCGGGCAGAGTGGTAAACAAGGTATAAGGGTGTCCAGCCGTAGCCTGATGAACCCCAACACTGACAACTACACATCTGCTGTTTTCCATAATCACTCACTGTTTGCTGTGGCTTTAGTTCACGGCCTGTACTTTGAATGAAGGCTAAATCAACAGCCCTTAATATGTGTGCACAAAATGCATGCTTAAAAAAAAGTTAATAACATTCTCTTTAATGATTCAAACTAAGGCTGCATTTATTTAATAAAAAAAAAAAAAAAAAAAAAAAAAAATTTGTGAAAAATATCATTACAATTTTAAAGAAAGGATTTTTCAATAGTCAAATAGGGGCAGTATGACTTTTTTGGCTTGTCTCTGAATAAAGTATCTTATACCATAATTGAAAATATTTTTTTTTCCATTGTAATCTTACATACAAAAAAAATGATATGCCAAGACAACATTTTTATTTTGTGTCTAAAAAAAAAAATGATGCATTTACACACACACACACACACACTATAATAGGGCTGTAATTTTTGTTGTTTGTTTTTGAAAGTCTTATGCTCACTGAATGTGTCATTAAATATTTGATGCGTCTTGCTGAGAAAAAGTAATTTAAAATAATCTTACCAAGCCTAAACTTTTAAATCAAGAAATTAAGTTACAATTACTACAATTAGAAATAGAAATTAAACTTAAAATGCTAAAATTAAAATGTTTAATGGTCTTTAAAATCTGAAAAAATAAAAAAAATAAACTCAAGACACAGAAAATGTATATTTTCAATAAACTTTATTCCCACCCCCCCACTCTCCCAATACATAAAAAGTGATCATACTGAACATTTCCCAGTGTTGACACCATACAATTATGTTACATCAATAAATAAAAAAAAACTATAAATAAAAAAATAAATAGAACACGTGCCACAATTAATTAATAATACTAGTTAGGATTTGTCTGAGGGTAATGGCCTTCACAATGTTGGTATTCTGAACACTTATTTAACACTTACAGCCATGGTCACAGTTTTGAGGACATTATGATTACTTATGATGGAGCATGTCAAGTAAACAAAGCTGGAGGCACACCGAATACATAGTCTTTTTCTTCCTCAAGTACAGACATTAAGGATATAATAACTTTTAACAGCAAAAAGCTTATATCAGGTGTATTTGTAGTGTTTCTTCCCCCACTCCTGCCTAATTCGCTTGGAAAACCGAATATGAAGACTATATATAAAGCCACTTTCACTCCCTTTGTGACTTAAGCTTGAGATCCAGGGCCATTATTGCACAGAGGAATCCATCAGAAAGGCACTTTAGTCTCTCCAGCTCCTAACTGCTCCTCCATGAATTACAGTTCCACCTCAGCCATTCACCTCTGCCATCTTTAAAACTACTCTCATTAAAAGAATAACCTTTTGGTGTTCATAGCTCTTGTTTGTGTACTATTTAGTGAAATAAAATGTCCTTTTTTTAAAAAAAAAGCCAAGTGATCGAGCATAAAAAGCCAAGCCCATCTTGCGCAGTGTTTGGGACACCGTGAGCAAAAGCAAGACGCTTAAGAACCCTGTGAGTTTTATGCCATCTGCACTTAAAAAAATGAAATCATTAAAAGAACAGGCTCAAATTTTCAAGCTGGTAGTGTGATACGGTTGGTGTAGGCTCAGTCGCAAAAACAACAAAAGAAAACCAAATGAAAAATAGTGCACCATACTTCAAAGAGGCCAGCCGATGGCCAAGGACAGGAGATCTTCATGGCAATGTGGAAGCTTCCCCTGATTTTTTTTGTCATAGTCCTTTTTGCTTCTCAATCGGAAGCGGTAAGCAGCGAAAAAAATCAAAGTTCTTAGTCATTATGCGTTGGTGTAGTGCTGGAGAAGCTGTACCACGTAATGAAGCCGCTGCCGTAGCTCCGGAGAGCAGCCCCATTGGGAAAGCACGTTCAGAGGGTAGGAATAAGAGACGCGCTCCTTGCTGATGTAGGTCAGCAGGTACGAGGAGTCCGAGGACTTGGACAGGATGATTTTTGTATGGTCCGTGTAAAAATTAACCTGGGAAAGAAAGCGGAAAGAGAGGGAGTGTTATGAACTGGTCAAGCGATTCAAACGCTCAATGTTTCATCCTTTTATGCACAATCAGAGACTTACTTGTATGGTTCGGTTGTCAAAGAGCATGACTAAGGCGTGATCAGTCTTGATCCACTGCAGAAGCAATGGAGAAGAGCTTGGAGATGGCTGGTCCTCACTGTTGACGTCTCCACCCTACAAAAAAAGGAAAACTTGTTTTAAAATAAACTATAACTTAAGAAATGGTTTCATTTTTGTACACATTTATGATTTATTTATTATTGTGTGAATATTTAAACTAAAATATATATAATATGCATTTTTTTTTATTATTGACTTTAACTTGATACAGGTTAGTGCTGAACTTTAGTTGAGTTTATATTTTTGTAAATAAACCATTTTAAATATTACCATTAAAAATAGTTATTTAATAGAGCATCACATAATTCATATAAGTTTTAAGTCTCACTGGTACATTTGTAGAAATAGCCAACATAGTATGGTTCAAAAATTATCAATTTATCTTTTATGGCAAAAATCATTAGGATATTAAGTAAAGGTCATGTTCCATGAAGATATTTAGTAAATTTCCTACAGTACATATATAAAAATTTTTGATTAGTAATATGGGTTGCTAAGGACTTCATTTGGACAACTTAAAAAGGCGATTTTCTCAATATTTTGATTTTTTTTTGCATCCTTAGATTCCAGATTTTCAAATAGTTGCATCTCAGCCAAATATTGTCCTATCCTAACAAACCATTCATCAATGGAAAGCTTATTTATTCAGCTTTCAGATGATGTATAAATCTCAATTTTAAAAAAAACTGACCCTCATGACTGTTTTGTGGTCAAGGGACACAAATGTTTAAATTTCTACACTGACCTCCATTAGGTTCTGCTCCATGTAGTTAGCCATCAAATCCACTATGTGCTTTTGATTCAGGAGCTTTTCTGGTAAAGCGTCAGCTGGAAAACTAAAGTGTTTGTTGTTCGTCAGACAGTAATGTACAGTCCTGTAGAAGAATAAAAATAAGCAATTAGAACCTCACACATAAAGCAAAGCTACTTAAAACAATTTGGCCAAAAGCAAATACTTTGTAAAGGGTAAAGCACTCTATGTGGGTCAATCAGAGCTCAGTCCAAATGCCAAACTGGAGACTCACTAGCGAACGGGAACACAGAACGTAAGCTGACGTACCTCCGCTGGTCACACAGGCTCAGATGAGTGCCTTCGTTGAAGAGTACACCAACGTTTTGATTGGAGAGCTGGTAACCAAAGCCGTATTTGTTGGAGTAGTCGACCCACTTGGTTACCCAGATTAAAGGCTTGGTTTTAGAAAGGCAGGGTGGGTTTCTTGAAGCTGGAAGAGGAAAGGACAATATTTGAGTACATGATCAATGGCTTAAGAGTAAACCTTGAAAGTGACCATTGCTTAAGTGCCACAGTGTGACCAGAGTGTGGGAACAAACCTGTCGGCATGGAAGACAAGCAGCTATTAAGAACCTTCATGGCAGATTCGGCTACAGCAGCAGGGGTAGGGATATCGTCACTAGCTGAGGGGGAAAAAACAGGAACAATGTCAATTGAAAATGATTTAATAACTTGAAAAATAAAAAAAATAAAAAAATACATTTAATATTACTGTATTTTGGTTGTTATATTATATTATAGACAAAAGTTGTTCTACTTAATATTTTAGTAGAAAACCATGACCCTAAACATTTGATTTGAAGTGTAAATGTAAAAAGTTAGACAAATCTATGAAGGCTAGAAATGACAAGTCACCTTGTTGCTAAACTAAGCAAAAAAGCAGCAATTTTTTTATTTTAATGAATTAGGCCAGGTTGTTTTTGGACAAACTTGTTCCTAATAGCGGCCTCTGATAGCCTGGGGGTTGAGCCTAAAATAGGCCACATGCATGCAAAACTATTTGCTGCTGTATGTCTGAGCAAATCCGCTTCTGCGGTCCCTTACCATCAGTGCTGCTGGCGACGGTGCCTTTGAAGGAACGAGACGCAGACTTCCTGGACTCCTCCTCTGCCGGGGTGTCCAGAGGGCCAGAACTTGCCAGTTGAACCGTAGGAGAAGTGGCCTGAGAATCAAGAGGAAGTCATATTGTTTTAACAATCATAAGTACTTCCTTGTACTTAGTTTTAAGCAATCATGCACAAGCGGACAATTATTTTCCAATCTCGTGTCTCAAGTTAAAAAGATCTGTCATATTATTAACTCGCCAACTTGTGTAGGTTTGGGTTTGGTCAGTACAGAGTTATTCTGAGACGTTCAGCACAATAGCTGGACGATTGCACTCTATTATTCATCTACAGCAGCTTTCAAAACACATCCCCACAGAGCCCACTTTAGCTATGCTGAAAATCAGCACGCATACTGACGCGGCTTTCTGCGACAGCCATGAGTCAGCCAGGGAGCAAAAGTTTACGGTGAAGCTATTAAAACATGCCAATGCACATAAATGTATGATGATTATTACCTCATTCACTCCCATTGTCTTGTAGCTCATTTGCCGACCGATGGAGTGCTTCACCATGCCGGAAACCAGTTTAGAAATGTCATCTTTCTCCTCACAAGGTGTCTTTTCAACAGCTGCAATGACATTTTATGTCAATAACAAAGAAACCAATGTCAGAAACTAAGGTTTGAATCCAAACCAATGGTGTTATTGTCAACTTAAATAGTTTTGGTAATTAAAGTAGGTACATACCTTTCGATTTCTTCTTGCCAAAGAGGCTTTTAGCCATCTTTGTGAAGAACTTCTTGGCAGGGCTGGGTGGATTAAGCTCAGGCACCATCACACAGCTGCTGGGAGGGAGTTTTTCTGGGGTGAAGCCCTGAGGGAGGGAAAAAGTAGGTGGATTTCAGAAGAAAAAAAAAGAAAACAAAAAGATTAGAGGACTACAAAATTACAGTAAGAAATCTAAGTCTAAGAAGAAAGTACACACTTAAAAAAAAAATCTTTATAATTACGTATAATTACTATTCAGGGTTTTTAGTAATCTAACCTTTGTGAAATACTCGTGGGCCAGTATCTGATCCAGTGTAAGGCGGTCAGATGGGTTTTTCTGAAGGATTGCGGAGATCAGCTTCTGTGCAGATGGAGTGAGGGAA
Source organism: Cyprinus carpio (assembly GCF_018340385.1). NCBI lineage: Eukaryota > Metazoa > Chordata > Actinopteri > Cypriniformes > Cyprinidae > Cyprinus > Cyprinus carpio. The sequence continues at coordinate 19,987,582 of NC_056598.1, read as the reverse complement.
GGAGGAAGGCTGTATCTCACTTCCTTAATACACTTGTAGGTCTCTTTCAAGTCTAAGGTTTCAAAAGGTGGATTCCCACATAGGAGTGTGTACCTAAATAGACCAGAAAAAGAGCGTGTCATCAAGGCTGTCAGATCTGATGCATCATAGATCAAGTATTCACTTCAGACTTTCCGTAATATAAATACACTAATATAGTCTACACCAGGAAGTCCCAATCTTTTTTTGTCAGCTGAACCCCTTTGCTCTAAAACATGATGTTTGTGGTTTTTCTGATGATGGTTAATGGTCACATGACATGCAGGTAAACAAGATCTTGAATATTTTTAGAAAGCGTTGTACTTTGAAATGAGGATTTAGAATTTAGAATTTAATTATTAGCCTTTCATGAACTCGCAAACCACAGTTTAGGAAACCCCGGTCTACACAATAACCATAAAACAGTGTAAAGTAGACTTGATGAGACTTACATTACACAACCCAGCGACCAAACATCTGACTCTGTCCCATGGCCTTGTCTGTTTAAGACCTCTGGCGCCAGGTAGTTTGGAGTCCCGCAGATGGTCCTGCAAGAGCATTTTTTTACGTCAGCACACCAAATCAAGTTTATTTCTATTAAAGTTAGTGAAGAAGGCAGTATGCAAACTCACTTCTTCCTCTGCTCGACTGTCTCCAGCTTTGCTGCCAGCCCAAAATCTCCTAATCTCAAATCCATGTTTTCATTCACAAAAAAATTACCTGCAAAAACAAATTAGAGCATTATCAAAAAAATTTAATTTGATGGATGTCATACTAGGATTCAAACAGCAGGCTAAACAAATAAAAACAATACCTAGTTTGAGGTCTCTGTGGAGGATGCCTTTATTATGGAGGTATTTGAGCGCAGATATGATCTGTTTGAGGTAGTAACGTACTTCTGGATCTGTCAGCGTATGTCTTGCTTTCCAAATGTGTGCCAGAGACTGTAAACACGAAGAACAGGATTAGAGTAAATGCCTTGTATTCACCAAAGCAAACCACGAGAGGTCTGTTTTTAGCAAAGCAACCCACCTTTCTGCTGCAGAGTTCAAGGAAGATGTAAATGTTGTCTTGGTCTTCAAAGTGATGGGAAAACTTCACCACATGCTTGTGTTGGAGGCTTTTGTGAAGCTCGATTTCATTAATGATCTGCGAGACAAAATCAATGAATAAACATCCGAGAGGCAGCTAGAAATATGATGATTCACTTGTGTATTTTGCTATTGTTTCCTTACCTTCCCTCTCTGGTGTGGCTTTGAGACTCTGCTTTGAGGAATAACTTTCACAGCATACATCTTGTTGTTGGCAAGATCTGTCATCTCATAACATCGTGCAAAACCACCCTAAAACAAAAGCCATTATATATTTAATCACACACAATGTTTCAACAGGAAAAAATGCTGGCGTTTCAATTCAAGGTTATGATTAACTTAAGATTTGGCTGCAGGTGCCTGTACAACGGTCTCAAAACTCCGTGACGGTGTCTGAAAAACTGGCTAGTTGCTTACAAAGACAACATATTTGGAGATTACCAGTGTGCTTAGCATTAGATTCATACGTTTTCAGCATCACTAATGACAAAAGTGCAGTATGGAGTCCAGAGACAGTCAATATGTCCAGACCAGTATTTGCAATATGGAATTGATTTATGGGCATACATTTTGCAAATGCTTTAACTGAAGAAGAAGAAAATCAAATTTTATTTATTTGTTTTTTTTTAATCAGAAAACGTTTTAAACAATCTACCATAAAATTCAGTTTTTGCAGCTGTTGGTAGTTGCTTTTTTTTTTTTTTTTTTTGAGATATTGGTCACATCTGATGCATCATAAATCTGCACAAAACATTAATTGTCCTCTAAAATAAAAATGGAGAAATTCTACGTTTATTAATTGATTCGTTTAACAAAATCTGTTTTATTTTTTAAAACATACATCGATATTCCTTATCTCATAAAAAAAAAATCAAATATTTTGGACATTTTTGCACCAATCCTTAGTTGGTCCAACACATGTACAAAGGAATGACGTATTCTTTTCCCAATCGACCAACCCCTCCTTACAGCATCGCACAATGATGCGGCACTTTAAAAACTGGATTTAACGAGACTTCTTATAATCAATAAGTTAGTCTAGTTAAAAAAAGAGCCTTGTTTTGTAAACAAATGAACAAAACCGGGACAGTGGTCATTGGTTCCACTGCTCACGAGCAATGCAGCATGATTTTCATTGATGCACGGATTCATTCATCCATTCATCTTTTCCTGACATCGAATCAAATCTGGAAACGTATTAAAAATCATCCCAACCGTAAACTGCAAATACTGTCTTCACAGAAAATCACATAATGGACAATATTTGAAAGACACATAAGATGAAGTGCTGTAAAAACCAGCAGAAACGCAGACACTGCGGTCCAGTGGTTCTGGTGCACCGAAGCACATCTCCCAAAACCAGCCAAACCCAAGCACGAGAGCGATACACCGCGCACGTTTAAGCACATCAGGAAACGCGAGAAAATAAACCGTGACAGATCACATAAATAATTAAAACGAGCAGCTCCGATTTAACGTCATTTCAAACACTGAAAAACAGATAGGTAACGTTACCTTTCCCAAAAGCTTTCCTTTACAGTACGTTCTTCCAGTCTTTGCGTCAACCACCACCTGCGCGATCTCCGTCTTAACGTGCTCGGATTTACTCCGGTTCGGCTTGGCGGCCGCTTGAGCCGTTTGAGACGGTTTGAACAAATCCGGGTTCATCATTTTACAGGAAAGACGCTGCGCTGAGGTAAAACAAGCAGGATCCATTCATTAATATAGATCCTTCGCCCTAGAAAATAAACTCCTTATTTGAAGTCCCAAAGTCTGGTGAAGTTCTGTATCGTTAGTCCTGTGTGAGTCATACATGCCGCGCCACCGGAGTCCTGCCTTATATAAACGACCCGTGACGTCATGGGCAGAGGCGGGGCGCAGACGGGGACGTCTGGAAAGAAGCAACGCCATTGGCTGCTGGAGATTAAATCAAAGATCAGAGAGACGCATATGAAAGTGCTGTAGGAAAGTGAATGAAAGCCAAGAGCATCATCCAATCATAGCTGACGTGATTATATGGACCTCCGGATGACTTGCACTGGCTGCTTCATTGACAGTTTCTTTTTTCCTCTGTTTAGGGTTGTTGTATTATTTAAACATTTATTTAGCATGATCAAATCAGCTTTGCATTATTTAATATTGTAAAACCGTCTAGTTCTTTGCGGGGACTAATTAACGATTTATTGATTTTATGTCGTTCTGTGTAAAAACAAAATATGTGTCCCTGGAGCACTAAGTCGCTGGGGAATATTTGTAGCAATAGCCAAAAATACATTGTATGGGTCAAAATTATAAATGTTTCTTTTATGGCCAAAATCATTAGGATATTAAGTAAAGATCATGTTCCATGAAGATATTTTGTAAATTTCCTACCGTAAAAATACCAAAACTTATTTTTTGATTAGTAATATGTATTGCTAAGAACTTCATTTGGACAAATTTAAAGGCGATTTTCTCAATATTTCATTTTATTTTATTTTTTGTTGCACTCTCAGATTCCATATTTTTAAATAGTTGTATCTCAGCCAAATATTGTCCTAACAAACCATACATCAATGGAAAGCTTATTTATTCAGGTTTTCAGATGATGCATAAATCTCAGTTTCGAAAAACTGACCCTCATGACTAGTTTTGTGGTCCAGGGTCACATATAAAGATGGCCGACACGAGTTTTGCATGTACACAGACTGTATTTACATCATGTGGAGAAAGCAAAATTACATCATTGTGGAACATACAGCTGTACAGAACTGAAAGAGAAACTTGTGGCTTCATGCGCCCTCTTGTGGCTGAATTAATAAACTACGGGGAATTTTCCTCACTTTTTGCACAAAATGTTTTCTAGATTAGAAAATATAATGCAATGTAAATATAATTGACAAACACTGATTCACTGTTTAGTTTAGTTTCATTCATACATCTGAATAATAATGCATCACAACACTATTTCATTTAATTAACATGGGTGTTATAAATGCATAAAAAAAATAATTCAGAAACGCTTTTTTACGTTTTCTTTTTATCACTATTAAGTTATATGGTCCCAGTTACTAGAATAATATTACAATAAACATAGAACCCATGCTTTCAATGATTTTACAACAATAGATAGAAAAAAAATTCCGTGTGGTTTAATAAACTACAGTTATTATTATTAATATTATATTGTTATAAATAAAACAAATGAGAATGTATCAATTGCAGTAGTAGTAATAGTAACGTTGTATTTAATTTTTTTTGAGTACCAGAAGCAATGAGCATTTTTTTCTTTTATTAATATTTTTAAGGTATGTAGTACTAATTTCAACAATAATATTGACTACAGTAAGCCATATGTTTCCATAATTTTACCGCAAAAAATATCATAAACAAACCTATGTACATCCCGTTTGCACGCACCTCCTTGTGGCTTGATAGGTAAACTACAGCGACCAATTATTGTACATAAAAATACATTTATGTGTACAAGTCTTAAAAAAAGATTTTGAGACTGTATTAAAATTCTAATTAACAAACACTGTTTTCTTCTATTTCCACAGTTTATTTAGTTGAGATACTCTGTTTCCTCTCCATGATGATGAGAGTAATAATACATGACAGCAATATTTAATTTCATGACCACCAGAAGCAATAAATGACTTTTTAAATTTATTTTAATTTTCCACATTTAAGGTACATGGTCTTAAGTGCAATAACATTGACTAAAATTACCTAAACGTTTGTTTACTATATGAAACAACTTAAAATTATGAATGCTTTGAAAATTACAGTGGGAATGGAAACACTTTACGAAACAAAATTTTCAGTAACAGCTGCATGTAACTGGAAAAAAGTACAAAAATACATAAAATAATCGGAATAAATTGGAATGGCATGTATGCAGCAGCTGAATTTGGTTGTTTCACTGTGGAAGCAGACCAATAAGCTGGCTTAGAAGTCAAAGTCATCTGCTTTGGCCTTCTTCTCCTGAGACTCAGCCCAGGCCTTGTTAATAGTGCGCTTGGTCTCGTCATCTCCATCCGTGTAGATCTTCTTCAGCACGCTCATCAGCCCCTCGCTTGGATCAGCGTTCTCATCCAAGTTGGGTTTGCTGAAACAGATAGATTACCATTCAATTACAATTCATGATATTTAGAAACATAATTTGAAGAACCAAATTAAGTATGATACTTATTACTATGATCTTACCCTGATAATAGTGCATTATGCAGTCAAATATATATTTTGTAATAATTATATACTTTTATAATATACAGTAATATAGTTTTTTATAATAGTTTGAATAATGTTAATTTACATTTATAATTTCTAAATTAATATTTTATTTTTATGCATCTGCACCATTTGTTTTAAAATTAGCTTCAATATACCGGTTTTAAAAAGCAAAACCAATACAGAATGAAATTGTGTGCATTTTACTCACTCTTTCTCCTTAGACTGTTTCTCGACTTGTGTCAAGCAGTCCCACTTTTTTGTTGACTTCTTCTTGCACATAACAAGCACCATGTCTGTTTTTATCTGTAAACAAATGAATGAATTTCACAATTGCCTCTTTTTATCTATACAGTTTTATCCAAAAAACAAATCAATTTGCCAATATACAAAAAAATGACAAACCTTTTTACTACTCTCTGCTACAATAATGGGGAATAAAAGGTTGTTGACTGTCATTTGATGGTTCTTCCCATCCAGATCTTTGACTAGAACATGGAAGCCTCTGTGAAGACAGAATAGCAGAACATTACTTTATATATATATATATATATATATACACACACACACACACAGTATATATTTGAATGTGAATTTTAAGTATTTATTTAAATATTAATTATTAAACATAACAGTAAATAAGCAATATTCCATAATGTTACCATAATAAAAAAGATAAACCCAAATTCAGCAATATTCAATGTGAAAAAATACCTCTCTGTAAAGTTGGCTTCAACATTTTCAACTGGAATTTTATGTACTCCTTTTAGTGTAATGTAGATTTTGACAAATTTGTCAGACTGGTCCCATCCTAAGACACACACACACACACACAAAACATTGACAGGCGTATTAGACCAAGTATAGACCGTATAGACCATAATATCGTGAGGTATGAACGCACCATAATTATTAATTTTGACTGTGTATCCTTTGAGTGTAGTGTCAGTTTTGTCTCCAGAGTCTTTCTTGGCTTGCTGCAGTTTCTGCTGTCGTTTCTTCGCCAGCTCTTTCTCTACCTTCTTCTGCTCTTGCGTTAACACGTCTCGCACGCGCTGGCGTTCACATTTCTCCAGCAGACTCGTGATCTCTTTAAGATCACTCTCAAAACCTGCGATCTAAAGACACAGAGGCAAATCTGAGAATAAGTAAAGAAGCATGTTTACATGTTCAGCACAGGTGAGGTGAGATCAGCAGGCAGCTGTCATCTCAGAGCCAAGCAATACTTAATTCACCCAATGTGTCCAATAAACAAGCTAGTAAAACAGGACTTTCATTCACATTCATAAGCTTCTGTATATCAGTGCATGAGGCTTTACAGTACAATGAAAACGAAACCTGGCGGCTGGCAAGACTGCTATATAACGTACTCACTAACGTAACGTACATGGAGCTAAAATAAGTAACACACACAGTCCATTATACCAGCTCATTGATGTCCATCGCTGCTTTGAAGAAACCTCAGGAAACTACCTTCTGCAGTTTTTAATTCAAGTAATGAAAATGAACTTTGCTTTCAATCGGGCGCTGCTTGTCCGGTAATATATGCATTTAGCGTTATTTCTAGAAGGATTCTTGCTTCCGCGTTATGTGATGTCAAAATAAAAGTCATCATTTTAGTTGCCTTTGATAAATGACCACTACTTAATAATTATTACAAAAAACGAATATTCATAAAAAATAAAATAATAATAATAATAATAATAATAATAATAAAAAATAATTACATTGTTACAAATGTATTACATAACATACAGGGTAAAAATGATTCTTACCATAATAAAGTACAAAAATACACACTAAATTTAAAAATGCAAATGTACTCATTAGTTTCAAGATTTATTACAGAAACCAGAAAATATTCTAATATACTTACTAGTTAACAAGAAAAAATTGTCAACGTACAAATAAGACTTAAAATGTAATTTACAACAAATTATTTTAAGCTTTATGTATTTTTTTGTCAAATTAGTCAAAAAATATAATCTTTCAGTGTGACACCAAAATACAATCAATAAGTAAATAGGTTATATACAAGTAACCTGAAACCTAAAATATAACAATAAAATCACAAAACACAAAAGTAGCACATTACACCTTTTTATTGTATCTACAATAAAATAATTACATAATTTCCCATCAATTGAAAATGAAATTAAAAATAAAAAAAGTGACAATGTGAAATCTGAACCAATTTAGCAGAAAAAAAATACAACATTTGAGCAGGTGCTTGTTGGTTTTCCAGCTCTGTGTCTTTGCATTTTATGCAAGAATATCTTCTTTTTTATGAGAAGGTTTTAAAAAAAAAAATCCAATGGCTGATCACCACATTGATCTCTGTATTCCAGACATCTGGTTGTGGTCAGCTAAATGTCGAAAAACAATGCGACTGAGACGCCACCTGCGCTTCACTCCACGAGGACGTGATGTCATCACACACCTGTTGCGAATGCGCACGGGACAACTGTCTCGGGGTAGTGCGGCTATTTCTTTATCAGCTACCTCCTAAAGGAAATAAACGAGAGACATGGCCTGTATTATTAGCAATATTTTGACATTTAATTTAATTATTCATTGGAAGTCAAAATAAAGGTTAATTAATTAATGTGTAAATGGATTTAAAAAAAAAAAATCCAATCACGTACAATGGAAAACAATCTAAAGAGGGTATAAACTTCCATCGAATGGAGACTGCAAAACTTTGAATGTAACAGTTACCTGTAGCTCTTTTGGTAAAATAGTATTCTTCCTAATGGCATTGATGCGCAGTCTTGTGTCTGCATATTCAAATGCCATTTGTCTCCTTTTCACATCTCGAACCATCCTCCAGTCAACATAGTAGCTCCTGACCTGCTCCACCACTCCAAGTGAACCTCTGTAGGCCTGAAGAAGAGCAGAGCAGAGGTTACATTTGAATACGTGTAAATTTTAAGTACACCTGGACAAAAGCCCAAAACAAATTACAAAAAAAAAAAAAAAAAAAAAAAATTGTAAACTATAAATGTCACTAGTAGGCCTATGTCTTTGTGTAGGTTATCTTATTACAGTCTAACGGGATCGCAATCCAAATACAACACCATTCAAACACAAATAAAATGCATTTAAAGTCCTAACAGACTTTGAATTTACAAATCTGATTTTTAAAAAGTGAATTACCTGTCTACAAATCGGCAAGGACGACTGCAGAAAGCCCATCCCCGTGCTGAGCAGCTTCCCTGCCGCCATGTTGATCCAGCAGTAACCTCGATGGTGGTTTGAAGGGTAAGAATTGAGTTTAGTATATCGTTACTGCCATCTCCTGGTCATATTCAATGCTCAGTCGAGCATTTGGGTTTTGTCCTCACTCAAAACAAGCAAAACACAGAAGTAAACTGTTTGCAAAAGTTATGATACTTTGTTGTCATACGATATAGCCGACGATATTACCAAGAACTGGCTTTGTCTGAATGTCACGGCGAATCATATTTATAGACTTCGATTCATTTTTGAAAAGTCCACAGAGAATAACAGAGCTCTGTTATTACCAGCCATGAAAATAGTAGTGTAACATACAAAAAATTTTTCATAAGACAAAATAATCAGTAAAATCATAAAGTATGAAGAGCAGTAATAGTTTGTGTGTAATTGCAGTACTTAGCCAGATAGTGGCAGAATGTCGCTACTAATTCAACAACAGCAGACTCGTCAAACAAACGTGCTTTAAATGTAGTAGTAGCCTACACTTTGACAAAATCTGTATGATCTGTATACTTAAAACTTTAAATACCTGTCATATAGGTTGTATGCATTTAAAGCAGTAGTTCTTAACCTTTAGCCTATTTTGACTCCAAGACCTCCTATTGCCCGCAACAATATTCTATTAACTTTTTTTTTCCTCACAATTTCGGCTCGATAAGATATATTTTAAAGCTTGGCTTTTTAATTCAGCAAAAACATTTAGCATCAGTTGGCTCAGTTTCACAGGTTGGTCTTCACAAATGACATTTTCAGACTTGAAAATGCATCTGGACACATGAACTATCTCACCTCGGTGACCTTTGAGACATTGTGAGGACCTGCATTCTGCACCTGCACCTGCATTGTGTTAGTAGCAGTTCAAGAAAACAGAAACAAGCTCTCTTTGAGACAATTGTCTGATTGTAATGCTGACTGGCTGTACAAATAGGAAATCTGGGCACATTTAGACAGAAAATTTGTTGAGCATATTATATGGCTACAAAGTATGAGAATAAACAGGGGACAGCGTGAGTCTTCTGTTTTAAAATTCCTCCCTCACAGCTTGATATCAGAGGTAAGTTTTTTTTTGTTTTTTTAAGCCAGCACTTCCATAACATAGTACTAAATGAAGATTACTTTGGCATTTCTTATGCTCATCTACTATTCTGTCATTACCACAGGATAAATCCCCCAATAAAACAATGCAACTGAAAAGAAGAAAAAAGCAGACGACAACAAAATAAAAACCAACAAACAGCTTGTTATGTGCTTCTCTGCATGACGTTGGTTAGTTCAACCCCAAGGCATTCATAAAAAATGGTTCTAGTAAATTCCTGTAGAATTTCCCAAGCAATTGGCCTTTGTTAAAAGATACAAGGAGATGTGTTCTGAGAAAAATACTAACATATGTCAAATTGTACAACTTCACAAATAAGATCCATTATGTAAATTAAAGTGGAAAACAGATCTTGTGAGGTCTAGACACCAGGCTATGCTTCTATAAACCAATTGTTATGATGTGAGGTTTACGTAAATAAATCAATATGAATAGAAAGGGAACTTAAGTAATTTTAACCCACATAAGCCTGCAGGCAACTATAGTTGCTGAAGACTCTACCCATATTTTTCCATTTGTAAATATTTTTTGTGTCAATACTTCAAAAACCCCTGCTGTACACGCAGATAATCTTAGGAAGAGCTTTTGACAACTTGCTAGAAATTATGCCATGTGGTGATGTTTAATTCATGAGCCATTCCTGGATGTTTACTCAGAAATATACCTGTCAAATTTAGTGACCAGTGAGCAAAAATCCTAGAATCTTTGCATTAGTTTCTATGGGAGTGCAGTTTCAAAGGTCCCACCGATTATTAAATTTACCATAATCATCTTTACATGGAAAAATACTATTTGAAGAACTCCACATATATAAAACATTGTGCAAATAAATCTATTTAGGACATGCTTTGGAAATATCTGGGCATTAATGCTGTTGATCTAGAAAATTCACAGCATAGTTCTATTTCTTTTAAACTTATCAATATAAAGCAGAATGCCATACTGTGTCATGCATGTGCTGCTCTTCTGAAGCTGAATCTAATATCTGCAACTCTGATCTTCTAAAGATTTCTGAAGAGTAGGCTTCAAACATATTAAGTAAATTTCCTGCTGTTCGCAGGCCACTTGAAACCCCACTAGTTGCTTTTAAATGAGATCAATCCTTTCCAAAAACAAAGCTGATTCGGTTTGCGCTTTGTTCTTAAACAAATAAAAAATTAATCACAGTGGTGTGAAGGGCTTCACTTCCACTGAATTCATATTCAGACATTCTAGTTTGACTCCCGCTTGAAAATGAGAAACAAAACTGAACCTTGCATGATGTGCACCAAATGAGTTTGCTGTTTAATGTTTTTAACCTGTGCCAAAAGTATTTTTGTGTGAATTCTTGACATTCTCAGATTTATTTTATAGAAAAGAGATTAAAAGTGCATATTCTTTTAATATTAGCATCTTCACTGGTTCATTTAAACATCATCACAAAGAGCTCAAATCAGTTTCACTTTTACAGTGTCCTATTTGATTTTCATGAGCTACTTGTGTGGGCTGTTCATTCTGACATCATACTATTAAGCCTTGCAAAGTCAGCATTTGAACACACTGCAGAAAAGAAGCTGGCAGTCTAGTATTAGTGGGTACCTCAGTTTTTATATGAGCTCAGAGAAAGTGAAATGGAAGAACGTTTGCAAAATGATTTCATCTGCTTGTGCTAAACATGGTTCAGCATCTAAATATTACTATATCTGTTATTTTGGTCAGTCCTCTTATGCCCTTCATGTAGAGTTGGAAATATTGTAATTACAAGTTACAAGCAAATGAATGACTGAACGAAGTCGTATTTACAAGTGGGAAAGGCATGACTTGTCGAGTTGGAATAGGGCATGACAATTTTTAAACATTACGGAAACACTTGTAAAACGGTAGAAGGCATGTCTGTAGTGAATTATAATGTATTATTTAGCAAGGTGTTTTATTTTGATTTGCAGAACCTCAGTTATTTTAAAGTTGTGATGAAACCACTGATAGACACTTGAAGGCAGCATCTTTCAAAAAGTTCCCACAAATTTCACTTGAAGAAATTCAAATGTTCCACACATGTGGAGATGCATGTTCTGAGCTCTTAACCATATGTTGTAACAGGTGATTTGCAAACATAACATCAAGACTGTTTGCTCTCCATGGTCTAGCATTCTGGACCAGTGGCTCTAACTGTTTATTTTGAATTTTAAGTTTTCAAACAGCATATCATTCAGAAATTCTCCACTGTTCTATTATGCAAAATGGTGGTTAGAGAGTGGGAAACCATTAACATTAGGCCTACTTTTAAAGAAGATTCTACAAGTTTTGACAAAATGAAATCAGTGCAGTTTCTCTAACATTGACATTGTGCTTGCTACTGTTTCAGGCAGCCTTCCAGCTATGAGGTAAAGTCCTTTTTGGACTCGAGGTCAAGGCCTTCTTGAATTTTGGAATGTTCTGCATTGCTCTCTCAGGACGGTGTCAATCAAATAGCTGGGGACCGATGACTTCCCTCACTGAACGAGTCTATATTTTGTCGGAAGCCCCTGTTCTTCCTCTGTCTCTCCATGGGTCAGTGCATGTTTTTATCTGCATTTTACACTCCAGTCCTTCTGTTCAACAGATGCTGAAGCTGATGTATAGGAAAAGAGAGAACATCCATCCTGAAGTCCCATTTAAGTTGATCGTCAATTTCAGTAAACAAACAAAGTTCTCCTAGAACGACTCCCAGCAGCGGAGTTATTAAACGTTCAACCTCTAATTTCAGCAGAGAAGCATGACAAGTATTTGATTAATGCTTTGTCCCCGATGCGTGTCTGGTTTTGACATTAGATTAAGAAATAGAGACGTTAGAGGGAATGAACCTCGCACGGCCAACCATCACAATCAGAGTGATCATGCTTTCCAAACCTAACTGTTAATCCCATCATACATTTATGACGAATCAGATTCAAAATAAAATATGAAATGATAACTGGGACATTAGGCCTCTTTAGAGTTTTTTTGCGTGACCATCTGTGAATTCATTCAAATAGACCACCAAGGTTAACAGGAAGTGTGCTCTCAGGGCACCCACTACCCTTTTCCACTCAGTGGAGCGGAGTAACCCAACACAATACGGTAGAGCAGAGTCTGTAAACTTTACCAAACCTTCTTTTATTGAGTCAGGTAACTGAGAATGGCCTGCAGTGAGAAAAACCCTCACATGTGCATGTCAGCATGTGGTTCTTGCCTGTTTTAACCATTTTACTAAGATGGTAAATTTAATCTAGACGTTTGGGGAGGGCTGCCATTAGAGGCGAGATTGCTTGACTGATTTCCTCATGCCATGGTGCATTATTTTCAACAGTACATCTAAACTATGTGGATGTGTAGCATTCTGGACAGCTGAAGTGTAGTATTTCTGCACCCACCTGAGCGGGTGGGTAGGGGATATCTAATTTAGCATGGAGAATGTGGCTGGAGAAATACTAGTTCATTTGATTAGACTTCTGGAAACATTTCACACATGATCTTGTATGATATCAGTCCTCTGGCAGCAGTGTTTGTCAAAAGAACTTTCAGTTACAGATCATTTATTAATGTAAAAGCAAAAAACTTAAACTTGAACTGTTGATATAATCTGCTTATTTAGCCATATTTTTTTTTTTTGCCTTTTTCTCTAGTAAAGTATCTAAATATTCTAAATAATAGAGTGAGATAAATGTCCTATTATTTTCTGTAATGTTTATGTAATTCTGATACATAATTTGGAAATGGTGGAAGAAAAAACCTATGTACCACATATTACTCTACATATACTTAAAATATATTCACTTAAAAATATGTTTAAAATGTACCCCCCCGTAAAAATGTAATTGTGATACATATTTGTTAATGCAAGAACAAAATGTCCTACACATTTTTTTTACTTACTATTAATTGTATATGTATTCTCAGAAAACATGTTTTATTGTTTTGTTTTATTATATTATAAGGATGTTTAGAAATATTTATTTGAAAATAAGTCAGAGGTGTATAATGTGCTGACATCACATAGGGCTTATTTCATAGGCTTGACAATATAGGTTTGGCAATACCTCTTTGAGCTTGTAAACTTGACCTGTAATAAATCAATAATTTTGACAGGCAGTGACAAACAAGAAAGTGTCTCAGAGAGGTTTATTTAAAGAGCATTTGTGACAGAGGTAAACAGAAAACTGGAGGAGGCAGTATAGACATTTAGTTGTGTTGCTAATTTATCAATTAAATTCATTAATTTATAGGGAGGGCCAGCGATCTGAAGCTGATAATGCTGTCATAATTATCTGTTGGAAAAGTAGATTAAAGGACAGGTTAGATAGTTACAGGATAAATAAATGTCAGTGGAAATGATAGGTAATTTGATGTGGTGCACTGTAATATATTATAACTAAATTCAGATCTCAGTGTTTTGATCCTGAGATGTGACAGGACAGCTCTTCATCATATAACACTCTTAGATGTTTCCAAATGAACTGCCTTTCAGCAAAAAAAAAAAAAAAACTCTTTCACTAGCACCATTTGATATTTCCCGCACAAGAATCAAATTTTTATCTTTGACCAATAGCAATGAAAAAAACTGTTATTAAATAATTGACATTTTAGACACAATATTCCCATTTACATTGTTTATATTTACTCTGCCATAAAATATAATTCTAAATTAATTTAAAGCAGGATCATCCTCTCCAAGCAACACACAATAGCAAACCGTAATGGTATTTAATTATTGGATCAATCAATGTTTTTCTAACGAATTGTTTGAGTTAATGATTCAATGACTCATTCATTTGTTTGCTTTCTGAATGAATCAGTGTAGTTCTACAGATCGATTTACTGAATGAGTCAATAATTCACCCAAAAATCTTTGTTAACTTTGTTGCTACCTACTATCGTAACTGTGCAACCTGCAGAAAGAGTTGTTCAGAAGTCTGTCTGGAACACATAAAACAAAGAAAAACCGTGCGAACATTGTCACAAACATTGTCAGCTTCCAACACCATATGGGACATTTCTTCCAGAGATTTGACCTCTGCTATACCTATAAAGAAAGAATGTATTTTTTTTGGGGCCACGCAGTGTGGGTTGAAACAGCATGCTTCAAGTCAAGTGTCTAGATCACATTATATCTGAGGAGGAAAGAACCTCGGTGGCAATGAGAAACAGGTGAGAAAAGACAAGCTTTGCTCTCTGGGAGGGAGGTGAGCTCTTTTTGTGCCTGTGGAATACTGTAGAATGATGTTTTGGTGGCCTTTTCTAATAAGGTGGTGTTTTATTTTGGTAAAAACAAAGTACTGAAAATTGTGTGCGATTCTTGATGAAATTCACAGGGAATACCACCCGCATGTATAGAATCTGTGCAGAACCTGATAAATTTACATTGAGTCAGGAGCATTTAGCAGTAAGCATTTAAAGCAGAGTTTTGACATCCCTTTCAGAATCTACTGTATATTCTTTTCCCAACTAATTAAATCTTTTCCTTTCACATATTTAGCAGCCCTGAGCCTCAGATTTCTGATTGGAGAGATGCAATCAAGATCTTTTTGGTCTGTTCAGCTACACCTGAATCAAGTATAATGGAACTAAATTTGATAAAGGGTAAATAATGCTGTGGTATTATTCAAGGCTGACTACCTACAACAAATTCAGTGGCTCTCATTATTTAATATAGTGTCTACTTTGACTAAGGTCCAATTGTTTCCAATATGATGTTGAGCAAATTTTGTCAAAATTGCATAAATCTCTATATTTATAATTTATAGTTTACACATAATTTATTTTGCCTTGCGATTTATTGTAATTGTTTGCATTTCCAATAGCCTATACTATTAAAGTGATTGTTTACCCAAAAATGTAAATTCTGTCATTTACTCATCCTTCTTTCTTCTGCTGAACACAAAATAATTTATTTTCAAGAATATGGGTAACTAAATGGTTTACGGTAGCCATTGACCTCCATAGTATTTTTTTTACATACTATGGCTGCAGTCAACTGTTTGGTTACCAACATTCTTCAAAATATCTTCTTTTGTCTCCAACAGCTGAAAAAAATATATTGATATGGAGCAACTTGAGGGTGAGTAAATGATAACAGAATTTTTATTTTTTGGGTGAACTATCCCTTTAACACCCAATTTTTGTAGATATAGATGTCTGTTTTCCAGTCTTGGATTTATATTACATCTGAATTCATTTCAAGAAGTGAAAGACTGTCAAAAGCCATGAACCTTAAAAAAAATCTTGTGACTTGAAGCTCTTTTATATTTTTCAGGTTAGGAACATGTTGTCCCAAAGAATCCTGCCATGGATTTAAAATACATCAGCATCACAGAGGTCTGATTCAGTCAGATGGCACGAATGTGAAGAATGCCTTTTGAGCTGAACTTAAAGGTCACCTGCATGCTGGCATGTTTATTGCCATACATATTCCTGCTTTGAGTTATAACAACAATCTTACTTAAGTCTGTTTGTGCGATTAAGACCATCAGTCAGCTTTATGAAGAGCAAATCGTCATTAGTAGGATCACATTTTCTCTGATTGTTAATGTTAACTATGTCTCGGTTCAGTGAAAAGAGAATTGTGTGACAAAATTGCAACACATCCCATTTGGTTCCTCTTCCTACTGTTGCTATGAAAAGCCATCATTCCTTACGGTTTATTATGATCCCTGCTTTGGAGACAGGCAGATAGATGAATGTATAACATAAGCCAAAGCCTACTGTTGACATTGTGATATAGAATATTGGATCTGTGTCTCACACGTATGTGAGTTGAAGGTTTATTTGCAGAGTTTAGACCTTATGGCTTCGATTTAAATTTCTTAGTTCTCTTATGGTGGGGTTGACCTTTAAAACCAGCCTAATAAAACCCAGAAGCATTCCATCTAAATATGATTAAATACAGAGATTTCATTTTCTTTGATAGATTTCCTTGTGGCTTTGTCTTTGTAGCCTCAAGTCTCTGTGCTTCTATAATAGACTTTAAAACAAACATACTGTAAAAAGTTAACTCTCAACAGAAGAGAGATGGGTTGTGAAAACACTTTACACCTCTGAGTTTGTCTAACGTGTAGTCTGCTTATAAATTTTATTCATGTTTTTATAGCTACAGGTTATTGCTAAGTAACTGTAATCATCATAAACCACCAGGATAGCAATCAACATTTTTCCTTCTCCTTCTCCCCTCTATTTTTTTTATTCTGTGGACCTCTCACGTAGTCTTTATTGAAATATGTCCCCATTTCCTTAATGCACAAACTCTTGCTGAGCCTCTGCCTCATAAAAAGCATGGTGAAAGCCATAAGTCTGCTTCACGCCATGCCGCATTTCTGCTGCATTCTTGTACACAACACCGGTGGCCAAACACATTAATCAGTGTACACAGATGCTCTTCTCAAATAAATGGAGAGAGAGGGCCGTTGGTGAAAAATGAGTAATGGATGAAAGCTGCATTTGAAAGCTGGGTATCATCTCAATACTAGTGTTGAAAAACTGCAAAATAATTCAATATTTCAAAAGGAAACTGGTTTGATATATTTGAGGATGTGTCAGGAGGGACCTCAAACATGTGTTTCGCTCAAAGGGTAAATGATATAGAGCTCTCTGGAAAATGTAAAACATGCGGTCGCCAGATTTTGACTTCAAACGTATATATCATTCTAATGCATAGTTCATTGGTAAACAAGTGCTAAATAAATATGGCCACTTAAAAAATTTCTTCCTAGTATTGTCATACATGGGCAAGTATACTGACAAGTATACCAATCCATTTAAAAACAGAAAAAAAAGAAATCAGTACTTTTGTTTAGCAAGGATGCATAAATTGAAGTGACAGTAAAGACTATTAATTTGTTACAAAAAAGTATGGTTTTTACATAAATATTGTGCAACACAGCTGTTTTCAAAATAATTTAGAAATATTTCTTAAGCATCAGCATGTCAGAATGATTTCTAAAGGATCTTATGACACTGAAGGCTGAATATTCAGCTTTGCTGTAACAGAAATGAATTATATTTTTAAATATATTACAATATATGATGGTGAGCATAAGAGACTTCTTTCAAAACCTTACATTATGTACATCATTTGGCAGCACATAAATAACAAATAATAAAGTTCCCCTATTATGGTTTATGAAAGGTTCATATTTTGGTTTTGGGAGTCCCCAACAACAGGTTGACATGTATGCAAGTTCAAAAAACCCTTTTATTGTCTTTCACACTTTCACTTTCATAATATGCATTTATTTTTACCTTATTAGCTCAATGACTCCCAAACGATTGGTCGATTTCATTTTCATTTCATCTTGCCTGTAATGCCTGATAAAGCAGGGTTTGTGAGAGAATTTGCATTTTCATTCAGACCAATGTGAAAATCAACTGATGCCCTGCGTCCCAATGTTCATACTATCCATCCTAAATAGTATGTGAGATTAGAATTAGTGTGTCCCAAAGCATAGTATGTTGAAGAGAGTACGCCAAAAGTCCTCGGATGGTCTACTATTTCAGGTTGTTTTTTGAAGGGTGGATCCGTGCACACATGGCTAATATTACAAATATGGCGGATGTGCGTGACCGACGGTAGAGAGGTTTAGATAAAGTGGTTTGAGTTACTAATAAACAACAATTAACCTGTTAAAAATGTATATTTTATGTTATCTGTGTTAGGATATTTCATCTACAACAACAATGTGAAACTTTATAAACATCCGTTTGGCCATTAATTTTTAAATGCATCATTATACGAAAAATATGAGCAGAGTTCTCTGCATAAAGACCCATGGCTGGCAGATCAACGTGCTACTTAATTTCTCTCCAGTAGGAAGTTAAATGAAATGAAATGTGGAGGATGTTAACTGTGACAAGATGATTGACAGGTCAGATTACAGTGAGAGGATTCATGTAATTATGTGACAGAGTGGACCGTTAAAGATGCAATTAACCTATCGGTAAGCCCCTCCCCTCGAACGCAGATAAGCCAATGGCAGTCGAGTATCAGTTGCACAGGGAGCAGAACTCGGACATCTTTAAGTTTCAGTGCCATAGAGAAACATTGGAAGATCCGAAACTTTAGTCAGTTTGATGGTGTTTATGCTACAAAAATGGAAAAACGATGTGCCTGGGGTACTTGTAACACTGATTTCAGGTATCCTGAGCGGATAGGCAATGGAATTTATTTTATTACATTTCCTGAACCCAAGCAAAATGGAGCAAAATGTCCGTAAGCATTCAACTTTAATCCCAATGAAGACGTAAACATTCATTTTCTGGTTGTCATACTCTCATTAAAGGGGTCATATGGTGCGATTTCAATTTTTCCTTTCTCTTTGGAGTGTTACAAGCTCTTGGTGCATAAAGAAGATCTGTAAAGTTGCAAAGACTAAAGTCTCAAATCCAAAGAGATATTTATTAAAAAAGTTAATAGTCAGATGTGTTCAGATATTCAGATGTCTGCTGCGCATTTTAAGGAGGATGAGGACTGTTTTCTGAACCAGTAGCCTACAATGGGTCTGTGCTCAAAGGCTGTTTCTATAAAGTGGGGCAGTTCCAACTTTGCAAGGACAGTCTGGCGCTTCTGACTCACAGCCTGTAAGTAAATTTTTTTATATTTAAATAATTTGCCAATGACGATTCAAACACGAGTTTTGAGCAGTAGAGTAGGCTTGTTATTTGTCGTTTCTCCAATCACAAATGCAGACATGGTTTTATGATTACGCAGCGCGATACGCAACGCGTAAAAAGACAGTATAAGTCATTATAATCAGTAATTATGTCCCCAGTGGATGCAACAAATGCCTCGTTTTATTGGTTTTGTCTTGTCTAGTGTTGTCCGGATCGTGAACGAAAAGTTCTATTTAACCAGATCTTCTTAGTGAACCGGTCAAACCAGTTCACCAAATCGAACTGAATTGTTTGAAACGGTTGGCATCTCCAGTACACACTAATCCACAAATTACTTAAGTTATTCGGTTTATAAACATGCCTGACACTCCCTCTGATGCGAAATAAACCAATATTCCGAGTTATTTAGTTACTCCTAACAGTACATTGACTGAACTGCTAAAAGAGAACCGATGATGGGATGTGCACGAGCAGAGTAGCTGGACTGAGTCTCGCCGTGCCGGGAGACGGCATCACAGTGTTAAAGGGCGTAACATTTCCGTCACACGCTTGAGGTATTCAACCAATCAAAACGCACTGGATAGCTGGCCAATCACACAACACCACACTTTTTTAGAATGATTAGCTTTGTAAAAATCGACACACTTCTGAAAGGCGGGGCATAGAGGAGAAACAATAATGTACATTGTATGGAAAATTATGTGTTTTTTGAACCTTAAACCGCATAAACACATTACATTACACCAAATACACAAAATATTGTTCTTTTTAGCAACGTTATATGACCCCCTTTAAGTTACAATTTTCACCTGCTCAAGCAGAACATTAATGTCATCTTGTGCTCCAGCAATATATCTCTGGCTAAAAGTTGAAGTTATTGAGTCCATGCTATGACAAACCTGATTAGCGAACTGTTCTCATATCATGTAACAGTTACAGTGTAGGTCAAAAACACATAAACGAAGGTCTACATTTCAGTGCCTCTCCATATTAAAATGGTTAAATGTAAAATAATTTAATCGTACCCTAAATGAACAGTGTTGATCCTGCATGTTGTCGTCCGTGATTGTGACGACTGTAACATGAGGCTTCTCCCGTTTGCATTGTGATTGTAAACCCTTGCTTTCAAATTAATTAAGTTAGCCACCATATTTATTTTAAAATCTTTTATATATCCCTCTATCATATGGTTTTAGAAGACTAGGAATATAGCAAATATGCTTTTATGATGCTTTTAGTGTGCCTTCACAATTCCTTGTCATTAGGAAAAAGCTGCACAGAGTCTGTTTAACTTCTTTTGTGTTCCACAAAAAAGTCATAAGTTTTGAATACATTGGGGTGAATAAATGATGACAGAACAATATATATATATATATATTTTTTTTGTGAACTATTCCTTTAAATCTCAGAAAAAAATGTGTGAAAAATTAAAACATAACACATTCTATTAGTATCATTCTATATTACTAAGTACTTAAATCTTACCTTACTTTAAGTCTACCTTTTTTCCCAGTATTCAAACCATAGTACTGCAGTAGCAATCACTAAATCATTCACCAAAAAGCAAAATGACGTAATTGAAACCGGTAGTAACAGTGTTTACTGTGTTTTTCAACAGTAATTAAAGATATAGACAAGCAGACAATCACTTACTCACTGCTGAGTGAAGGGTACTGTAAACTAGCATGACTTTTTTCAGTATACAGCCGGACATTTCCTGACTACAGAACAATTTCTCCCTGTTCTTATTTCCTACATATTCCAACCACATGTGAAAGTATCCAAATATTTATGGAGACAATCAGGTGTGCCAAATATTTTATTTTTTATAGTGCACAGGCTCTACTTTAAGCCATTTACAAATGAAACATTGAGTTTGTCATAGCTGCTGTAGGACTGAGGGGAAGGTTTTAGGGTCTGTAATAGTGAATTTTTTTTTTTTCAGTGACGACATCCTTTGAAAGTGTTCCAAGAGGAAACTACTGCCTTTGCTATCTGTCTAAGAAAGAATATACAACCACATTATGTATAAAGCTGCACCCCTGCTTCTCTTTAAAAATCATTACACCTGGCCTGTTCTCCAGTTTCAGCCCAAGTATTTCACCTCTCTGTAACACAACACCCAGAGATCAACAGATGCCTGGGAAATTATAGCCAAATAACCTTAGTGATGACTTCTGATAATTGCTGCTCCGTTCCACTTAAAATCTTGATTATAGGCTGACAGAAAAATATGTGTGGAGCAAACAAATTAATAAAGATGTGTCATAGTTTGTTTATTGTTACTCAAGGCACAGAAACAGTTTTTATTCAGTAACTGCTAGTAAATTTCACTATTAATTACAAAGAATGGGCATGTAAGACATTGAATTAAATCTAGCATTTTAACATTTTGTATTAGTATCTTTCTGCAACATACATCCAACATACATTTGTGTACATGTTTCTGAATGTTTCACTGCATTAAACATGTTTCATAGACGGCACTAAACCAGAAAGTGTAAATTAGATTAGGAATTAGTTTCCATTTGTAAAGTTATTCCAATTTTTGAATCAAGAGGAAAATGTGTGGAAAGGACACATAAAAATATTACTCCTGTAACCAGTTTGCTGCTGTATTCAAGCTCAGGACTGTGTTGACTTTGGCTCTACATGCCTGTCAGAAGCTATATATCACAATTCCTGGAAAACTTGATTAGCGCTGCTACTGTAAGAAAATCCTTGAAATTGAAAACGTGTTCATTAAAATCTACCTGCGAGAGCTGGCGGTATTTGTGGACCACTCTTGTTAAGTCTGTGTTGAATGGAATAAGTAATGAAATAAGTTCCAGACAATGTACAACAGAGAAGTGTCTCATTACCTCCCTCAGTTCTGTCCTCTATGGTTGAGTTTTGGAGGTAGCCACACCCAGGCTGGCCATTGGCTCAGGGCTGCAATGAGGACATTTAAACTGTTTGAAGGCAGAGAGTTGGAGGACTCGGGACATTGCTGATCAGGAGGGCCCTGAATGCCCAGTCTGAGCTTGTAAACAGGTGCTTGCAGTAAGAGGCTTCCGTCAGTGAGCAGAGATATTACTGGGGTAAGGCATCTAGAGCTTCACTATTGCCTCTGAATGAACTTCTCACTTTTTTGCAGCTGTAAAAATCTGCTGTTTAACTGACATTTTGATGTTTGTAAGGGGAAATTTCATGCAGTGATTTATAAAAAAATATATATTTTAATTAATAGCCGGATATTTTTTTTCTAATTTGCTTATTATTACTAATTATGCATATTTAAATCCACACTGTAAACATGCTTTGACAGCTAATCTAAAACATATACTTACATCTAAGTGAAAAGTATTATTTAACATGTCTGAATTAAATCAAGTAATTTTTACTTTAAGCTTCAGAACAAGTAGACATATTGCACTAATATAGGGCAATCTAAACTTTTAGATTTTTTAGTTTTTATATTTTTGCTACTGCTAAATGTTCACACTCAATATTAAGAAACATTGCTAAATGTATGATTTTTAGACACTGAAATTATTGATAGTGATTCAGATTTTTCATTTAGGACTTTAATTTGTGGTTTTAAAGGACAAACAGCTTCATTTCAATGTATAGTGCTCAATGAACGCCTTAATATGGCAATACATCTTGCTTTTTTATTTTAGTTTTAAATAATCCAGTTTTATTATTAATTCATTTATTTTGAAGTTATTCCATGCTACTTTGCTTTATGCTTTGATGTGATGTTTGTCAGTTTTCTTTTGAGCCCTTTCCTACCTGCTATAAGAGGGGAAATAATGTGGTTGTCATCTGTGGCTGTCAACACTCGCTATCTCTCGTTCGTTTCTTCTCTGTTTTTTTTTTTTTTTAGGCATATGCTTAGAACTTAACCTGTCTGGACCCCACTTTTACACAAGATCTAAGCTACATCCTCCTCGTCTGGCAGATTAAGAGAAAACGCTACTGTGTTGGCTTCAGGTATTATCAGAAGCTCAGATCAGATGAACAGCAGATGTTGCATGCATGCAGCCCGCTGGAGGTTTACTATATGCTGCCTGCACATTACACATTGCAGGCTAACAGAGTTAGTTTTGGGTATCTGAAAGATCCTGCTGTGGTTTCATTCCCCAGTGGTGCATACTGAGGAGAGGAAATGAGTCTGAATCTAGACTTAAGCTTAATTGCTTTCAGCTCTCATCAGCTGAAGAGCAAAGAGGAAAATCACTGGTGCTGCATGTTTGCGGCTTTCAGTCTTCACTCCTCGCCTCTTCACCTCTTCTCTTTCTGCATTGGTAAGCCCTGAATCTCTTTCCTAATGGTGCAACTGGGGCTCTACTTCAGATTCAGAGGAACAGGCTGTCTTTGTCTTCTTCCTAATGTGTCTCAGGAGAGGAGAGGACACGGCACGGTACAGTCTGGCTCTCTGTTTTCCCGCCCTCTACCTCACTCAATTTATTCCCCTCTCAGAATGTGATTTATGCTGTTCACAGTCTGTTTGTATTCCATATTGCTTGTAGGTCTTTGCCCTTGTAGTTCCTAAAAGGCATGAGTGAGTCCCAGTCACAGCGTTGAAAGTTTATATTTTGACTTCAGAAAACAGCCAGCGGCCGCTTAACAGCCTGCATCTCTTCTGTCTTGAACCACACTCTGTTAAACATCTTGTTGCAGAGATTTCATTGGGCACGACTTCTTCTTCTTATATTCTTTTATAGTTTTATTAGCAATATTTAAGATGAAAACATTTAACTGTTATTAATATTAACTATTCTTAAGATATTATACTAATTTTGCTAAAAGGATAAAAAAATTCTGGGAACAGTATTATTAAAAATACTTTTTTTATATTTTATGAATTATATACAAAAC
This sequence comes from Cyprinus carpio, assembly GCF_018340385.1. Classification (NCBI taxonomy): domain Eukaryota; kingdom Metazoa; phylum Chordata; class Actinopteri; order Cypriniformes; family Cyprinidae; genus Cyprinus; species Cyprinus carpio. The sequence continues at coordinate 19,963,465 of NC_056598.1, read as the reverse complement.
ATTATTCATGTTTATTATTATTAATATATATATATATATATATATATATATATATATATATATATATATATATATATATATATTACAATGTAGTTTATTGGTTGAGAGTCATTGGTGGAGATTTTTTCATTATAATTGTAATTAGTACAATTTTTTTCAAACAAATTATTATATTAGATTTATTTTAAGATTGTGTTGTAAGGTATTTTCTTTAGATACCTTCCTGACTGCTATAAGAGAAAATAACAACAACAACAATAATACTAATAATAGTTTATTAATATATTATTATTATTAATTATTATTATTATTATTATTATCATTATTATTGTATTCTTTTTTTATTTATAATGATTATTTTATCTTTTTTTAAGTGCAGTTCATTGGTTGAGAATATTGATAGTTTTAGTTAAAGTTTTTTTTTCATTACAGTTTTAATTAATTCATTTTTTCAAACAAATTATTATTTTATCCATCCTTCCATCCATCCATCGCATACAGTGTAGTCCACTGGGTGAGATTGAAAAAAAAAAAATGTTAAAAAGTGAAACATCTTTCATGAGCAATTCATGGACTATGCGCAGCAATTTTGGTGTCATACATTGGCCAGTCACATGCAAAATGTGGGCAGTAAGTATTTTGTGGTTGTTGCATGGCAGTTTGTATTGTCTGTTCAATTACTGTGGTGGAAACAGAGCATCTTTTTTGTGTGTTTATGCATGCAGACTCAAACATCCCCTCAGTAGCGGTGGAAGAAGAGAGTTGGCAGGCTTTTCCAGTGTCCCTTCCAAGATAAATAAAAGAGCAAAGCGAAACAGTGCACATGAAATAAAAGCCTCTGACAGAAAGCAATAAACGAGACCCTCAAAGGGCCTTGCAGCTCTAGCATGTGTGTGGTGTCTGGGACTGTGATGTGGGCTATGGCAGGACGGTCATGGACCTCACCACTCTGCCTTAATACTGCACCATCCAGTCTAATTAGCATCAGGGAGTCCATGAGGTCATGGAGAGACTCTCCTGCCTGTTTGAGTTCAGTGGTTAAGTGTTTAAATGTTACCCAGTGAGTTAAATATCCTGATTTAGATTCATCAATTAGAAGAGATAATGCAGAGGGAAATATTTTGTTCCAGTGCAGATGTGAATTGCTTCGACTCTACATAGAAACACATGTTAGACCAACATTATTTCCTCAGGTAGTCACAAGTTGCTTAACTAATTTGAATAAACTATTTCATATGAACTGTGTTGCTGATTTGTTATGCGGTTACTATTATAGGATTATTGTTTTGCTCTGTGTGTGCATTTTGTTTGTGCTGTTGCTCTTGTAAGTATTGAGGTTGATTATTGCACATTTATTGATATGAATCTTAGTTGCATTGGTTGGATGGTACATTTTGGATTTGTCTTGTTTTATTGGTTTATTTCAAGTTATTATTTGGTAATTTATGAACACAGAATGGCCGTTAGCATTCCTTCTCCTCAGACTAATGCAAGGGAATAGCTCTCCATATCTGCAGAAGAGAATCTGTCAGAAACAACAGCCGCCAGCAATGTTTTCTGCTCAGTTGGTTGATCCGTGTGGCATGAGCTCCAGATTTTTCTGTGCTTCTGTTCACATTTCTACCTTGGTCCTGAGGGAGTGCTCTGTCTTCTCATTTCAGCATTTCTGCCATTCCACATCTGCTTCTGGACTTTGATGTGTGTTGTTCCATGTTGATATTTAAGCGCCACATTAATGTTCAAAACAAAGCATGGAATGCATAAATGGTGAAAAAAATGACAAATTCAATTACACTGTGTACTGTGATGCAAGCATATGGTGAAATGTTAAGCCATTTACTGTAATTGTCTGGTGGTCAGTATCACAATATCAAAATGTCGGGGTCTATTATCAGAGCTTGTGAGTGATGAAGAAATAAATTCCATAAAGGTAAAGTGGCTTTGAGACATTAGTGTTTTGTTTCCGTAGGTTATGCAATGTCAGTGAAAAGATTTGGCTTTAAAGGCAGAGTAGATGACTGTCATTTTAGGTCCTGTAGGCTCACAAGGGCCCTCGCCTTCACAATGCATAATGGATAAATACAGTATGTGTGTCTCATCTTCATGTGTTCAGGATTTTTTAAAATGAAGTTCTATGTGCTGTCTATCTATGCCAGTCTGATGCTAGATGTTTTTTTTTACTTAATTTTTTTAAATAATATTTTATTTATGTATTTTTTGTTTTATATTAATAAAGTTATGCTGTGGTACTTATGCTATACCATTGGATGCATGCATCAAATAAAGACATTTAAACAGTTATTTAAATTACTGAACTATTATTTAATATGTAATTTAATATGAATAAAATTCAGTATTTGTTATTTTATAATTAATATTTTTAGTTCTAAAATTTAGTAGAGCAGTTATATATGAATGCTGTAATTATTTTATTGTTATTTAGTATTATTGGACTATCAGATGTACATTATGCATCAAAAAAGGACAATTTAAACAGTTATTTAAATAACTAAAATATTATTTTATATTTTATGTATATTATTTAATATAATTTAAAATGTATTGTTTAATAATTCATTAAATATTTTTTATAATAAATTTGTTATATATTACAGTTGCTGTAATTTATAAAAACTTATAGTACTCTTATACTAATTTTAATTAACTTTAGTACTGTATAAATTACATGATCAGAAAACTCTTTTTCCACATCAAGATTCCTAGACCACACAAGACCATATGCTTACTGCTAATTAATTACATTAATGTATGTTGGGGCCCTGCTTTCAGCTAAGTTATTTTAATTCACATCTTAGTTTTAAAGCAAACAAACCCCAGGTGGTTCTTTCTAAGCATGCATTTTCTCTTTTATAAAACATCCTACTTTTAAATAGAGATGTATTTAAAGCTTTGAATGACATCATTGTCATGGGGATTACATCATTTAGTTAGAAGGGCTCTCTCCTCCCAGAAGCCCTTGTGGTTGTGAATGTACAATTAATGGTTTGGATGGAATGTGCTTGGCAAACATACGGTCTGCCCAGTTCCTACTGTAGGATCAGACATCTATAACACTGGCCTTGTAAAACAGATTGCGCTCCATTAAACATAATGTGATGTCTTGCACATTGATTTTCGTGTGTGCAGCATGCAAATCAAGCTCCTTACTGGAAGGTGAGACCGCAAACCATAAGGAAAGTTTGATATTTTAAGAAAGAAATGCTTGTAAATTTAACCACGCAATCATCATAAGATTCTCCAAGGGTTCACGTCTGTCTGCTTTCTTTCAGAAACCATGATTGTAAGATTCAACCGGCTGAAGAGAGACCTCTTCCTTCTAGGGATGCTCTTTACGGTATCCCGTCTTGTGCTGTCTGAGGAGGTGGGTCCTGCAGAGAAAGAAGTCACGTTTAGCCATGTCTACAGGATTGACTCTGGCTGTAAGCAGGGTTCTCAAGTGGCTCAGCTGTCCAAGGACCAGGCCTCAGAAGGACAGTTAGTCACAGTGGATGGAGAGAATGACATTGTTTTCAAGCACAACATACGTCTGCAGTCAGCTGGTTGTGGATGTGCAGATTCCGAGGACTTCAAAGCCCTGCTGTACCGTGTAAATGGCCTGGAGGAGGAAGTCACCTACCTAAAGAGCCAATGTGCTCAGGGCTGCTGCAAAGGAGGTTCAGGTATTAGTACTAACCTGGAGATTATTCTCTGATTTTGTAAAACTAAAAAATAAGCTACCTGATTTAGTACAGTGAACCATACAGTACATACCTGATTATGCAGATTATGCTAATTTAGCAGACTTTAAGCATACCAGTTTAGTATACTAAAAGCACAATTGCATTGTAAAAGTTAAAGTATATAAATGTATTTGTAGTATACTTAGCATGAAATAAATGTATTTAAAATACATTTAAGAATATTTTTTTCCCCTAGGGATTGCTTTTGGAATTTCTTTGAATTGCAGTTCAGTAAATTCCTCTTCCTGTGGAGTGGCACCAATTCAATTTATATTCAGTCTCACTCAAAAAAACCTGTGAATTTCTGTATTATGCTACTTTCCACTCTCTGCTTCTGATATAAATCCACTGGTACCAAGACTGCTTATATCATGTCCTGCCCCAGTGCCTTAAGCAACCTCCAAAATCCCATTTATCTTTCCAGAGCAGGTGCAATAGGTTAAGATTGTTCTCCTTTGCTAGGTGTGGACACTAGCTGCAGTGGGCATGGCACATACCAGCATGACTCTTGCAGTTGTAAGTGTAACCCAGGCTGGGAGGGTCCAGACTGCTCCATCTCATCCTGCCCTGATGAATGCAACGATAATGGCCGGTGTGTTGACGGACGCTGTGTCTGCTATGAAGGCTACACTGGCCATGACTGCAGCCAGCTCACATGCCCCAATGACTGCAAAGACAAAGGCCACTGTTTGGATGGCAAATGTGTGTGCTTTCATGGATTCTCAGGAGAAGACTGCAGTATCGCCACCTGTCCGAATGACTGCATAGGAAATGGACGCTGCGTGGATGGACAGTGCATCTGCGATGAGGGATTCTTTGGAATCGACTGCTCCATGGGTAAGTTGGTTTACAGGAAATTCTGACCAGAACCTAATTTTCCTGATTGTGCTTTATGTGCTTGATTCACTGAAAAGAATCTTTTAATAATTTAGATTCATTCAGAAATTGGACTACACTGGTCAAGCTGTTTGTTTCTCAGTAAATTCAGTAGCGATGCTGCAGTGCCATGGAATAAACTTTTTCATAGTTTTTCAGTACACAAATAATGCATCGTAATCCAGTTTTTCTATTACAATATACTCATCCATTTTCACTGAAGCAAATTTGGTGTTTTACAACTTTACATTTTTTCCCAGTATACTAAAATTCAAGTATACTTAGATGTACACTTGATTTTAGAGGCCTCTGCAAGCAAACAAAGAGGAAAACTTTCTAGTTCAAGCTTTAACATCGTTCAAACTTTATAGAGTAAACTTGCTGCTTCTTCTATACTTTTCCAATAAACACTTGTATAAGAACTAATTGGACACTTTGAGTTCATTTGCTCGTATTAACTCTCTTGTTTTTCAGTCTCCTGCTGGAAGAAAACAGTAAAAGATAGGCCTCATTAGCACAAGGGAATTGTTCTTCATCAATCCTTTTCTGTTCCACACGTTTGACCCTCAGATCTTCAGATAGAAGTGGAGTGCCTTAGAGTTGGAATGCATGGATAGATGAGCTGAGCTTTAAAAAATATTAGCTGTGGCCAGAGCCTTAGGGTGTGACATATCATCTGTGTTAGCACTTCTGAAATGGTTTCTTAGGGGAGTTAGGGCACAGTGTAATTTACTCCAAGAATGATAATAGTAGGGAGGTAAGAGCAAGCACTGCAAACTAGTCAAACAGATCAATTCGGGTGTTACATTCTCTTGATCTTGACACTAATTGGCTTTGGAATATTACTCGAGGGTTTCAGCTGTCCATAACTTGTCTAAAAGATTTTCCATATCTAACGCTATGGGAATTGCTATCATTATTAAACCACATTCGCTCTTGCATATATGGGGATGTCTGACTTGTAAAAACTTACGAGGATTCTAGGATGATGCTTTAAAAGTTATACCATGAACACCAGAAGCAATAAAAAAAATATGGGTTATTATAATAGGAGGTATTTATTTGATTTTGAATGCTCCAGTACTTTTAATAACCAAAACAATGGCCAAAACTATTTTTATGCATCTGTTTTGCAATTAATATATTATGCGTCTGGCAGAACGGAGTAAAAATGTACATAAATGTGTGAATAAAAAACAGTACAAAAATATTTATTTCAAAACCATTTTATACACATTAAGATTTTTTTTTTAATGTTTTTGAAAGCTTTTTTACTCTTACAACACTGCATTTATTGTTATCAAAAATACATTCAAACTATTGTGACATATTATTACAGTTTAAAGCAATTTTAATATGTTTTAATTTCCAATTTTCTCCTGTGATGGGAGAGCTGATTTTTAGCAGCCATTACTTCAGTCTTCAATGTCACATGATCCTTCAGAAAATTATTTCAAAACAACAACAACAAAAATCTTACTGACCCCAAACTTTTGAACGGTACTGTATTAATAAAGAAGTTTGTGTTGCAAGCCTTGACTGACTGGATTATGTGGAAGAGATTACAAACCCACACAGATTAGACCTGTATGAAAAACAGACAAAAAACACCATGAAACCATTCATGTTAATCGTAAATGTGGTTGATCATCAAAAGATCAGCATGGCAACTTTGTTCTGACCACATTGTGTCTAGTGGATTTTGGTGGCTGTCTTAATGGCAGATCAACGAAGTGCAGATGTTACTGTACCTACTGCTGCTGCCACAGGCTTAGACGCTGCTTAAAAAGTCACTATAGTTTTGTTGTACAAAAAGAAAAGGTGGTGACATTGTAAGAAATGTATATTTAGTCCTGATCACAATAGATTATCAATAAATGTAATTAAAAGTGGATTTATGATCATTTAAAGTTGTTTAAGCATCAGGCTGATGTTTCTCTGGCTTGAAGAACCATCGCTGCTGATTTATACAAGTTTGTCCACGTCCAAACAGAACTGTGTTGTAATTGTAACTTAATGGCTTTGGTTAGCCCTTACAATCAATCAGTGGGAACACGCATTTCCGGCACTTATGCTTTTTTTCCAGCTGGCTGATGATAATTCATTAGTTCAGTAGCAGGCCTTTTTGGGATATTATTTACGGGTGAAATTGTTACTGGCAAACTCAGGAGAGAACAGCAAGAATGGCTGTATTAACTGCCACTGGATGGAAATCCTCCTGCAAAACTGAAGGAAAACATTTGACTTCCTGCCCCCATGCCATGTGGAACAATGTCCAAACCTGCTGTTCATTCTTTCCTGGGTAATGCGGTCTCCACAGCACACTTTTTTCCCCCTCACGGATTTCCCTGAATTATTTTTTCTCTTGCAGTTTCCTTAAATCCACCACCTCCTTTATGTTTTTCCCTGTAAGCTGGTGGGTAATGTGTTAATGGAAACTTCACTCCCTGGGCTGCTGGCTGTCTGTCTGACTCTGGAGCTCCTGGTTTGTTCCTGGGGCCTCCCCTCTTTTTTTTTACTACTCCAATGTGCAGTTTTGTTAAAATCCCTACTTATTCATGGAGGCTCAAAACCACAGAGTAACCAGAATGAAAATGTGTAATCTCCATAAAATATCCAACTCAGATGTCCAGTAATCACCTGGTATTTTGCAAGCTGTATAAATGTGAACAAACTTTAGAAATGAAAGAAGAGAACTGCGAAATAGAAACTTTTAAAGGAATCGAATGAAGTTCTTATTTGAAATATAATGAAGGTAAATGAGGATGGGGCTGTCAAGCTGTAAAATTTCAAAAAGCACCATCAATTTATCATAAAAGTGACCCTGTGTGACTGTTTTTTTTTTATATATATATTTTGCCATTTGTGTGATGAACAAATCAAAATTTACACAAGTATTCAAAGAAAATCTCTCCTTTGTGAATTCATGAGAAGAGTATCAATGTTTCATTGGTGAATCAGTTGTTCTCTTAAGACTTTTGAATGAATCAGTTGATCCAATAAAAAATTGTCTGAATGATTAATTCATGAATCTGAATTATATGATTGTACGAACACTAGCTATGAAGATTGTCTGTGAATATCTAATTATATGTTGGTGTGCTCCTCATTTTTGGTTTAGTTGTACAAATGAATAATTAATAAAAAGGACCCCAATGCAAAGACAACTAGTATTTCATCTGATGTAAAAGAATGCTCATTGTCAACATTTCTTCCCACTTCAGTTCTAGGACCAAAAGGCCTCCGTCTGATCAAAGTCACAGATGTATCTCTGCTGGTGGAGTGGGAGTCTGTGAGAGGAGCTGAGTACTACATCCTGTCCTACTATCCAAAAGGAGACGAGGGAGCCATTAAAGAGGTCCAGGTGGAAAACACGAAAAACTCCTACCTGATCACAGGCCTCAGACCCGGAGTCACATACAAAGTGCAGGTGTACGCAGTCATCAGGGGCATTAACAGTGAATCTGATGAGATTGTGGCTATGACTGGTAAGAGCAATTGTTTAAATACTACAAATATATTTGTAATGTATATGGAAAGCTTTGTAAAATGGCTTTGTCATAGCAGCAAACAAGCAGCGGCATTGGTGTTAACTCTAAGGCCAGATGTAACTAAGCTATTAGAATTCAATGAAAATCCGAAAACAGAAAAGGATTTGCAATCATTTGTATTACTTGTACCCAAAAAATTTGTATGCAGAAGCACTGTAGAATTAAGGAAAAAGTTTTTTGGGGTGTTTGTTTTTGCTTGATTATTTTTCAGCACCACTGTTGAATTAATGCTAATTTATTAATGAAAAATTATCAGAAATATCTAAATATTTTTTAATTTAAACATGACATTTTTGTGGCAGATGAGTAAAGCTTAGAATAGACATTACACATGTGGCTTTAGAACTCAATATACTTTTTAAAAAAGAATTTAACATTTATGTTCAGAAAGTGCTGTTCCTTTGATTTTTCTATTTATCAAACAATTCTGATAAAAAATCTGCATATTAGCATATCATAATCAGCATATTGATTTCTGAAGGATCACGTGGCACTGAAGACTGGATTAATGGCTGATGAAAATTCATTCTCGCCATCAAAGGGATAAAATAGATTTTAAGTTATATTACAATTGAAAACAGTTATTTTGAATTGTAAAAATATTTCATGATATTTCCCCATTCTGACTTTCTCTTCAGAGGTCTCTGGTATTGAAGGAATCAAGGTGCTGGGCCAGACAGAGGACTCTATCCAGGTGGACTGGAAGAACCCTGCGATTGCCGTGGACTTCTTCAAATTGACCCATGCCAGCCCTGATGGTCAGGGAGCACAGGAGAACGTGGCAATGAGCCAAGAGGCCAGAACCAAACACACCATTGTAGGTCAGTCCACTGTTATGCATCCATCTGCAGTCACAGGCCCCTGAGTTTCAGAGTGTATTGACTTCAGTGGCTGTGTAGTGAGAACAACATAAATGTGTGTTTTTCAGGCCTCAACCCAGGAACAGAATATCAGATAGGCGTGCAAGCAATCAAAGGTGAAAGCGAAGGCAAGCCGTCGTATGCCACAGGGGTCACAGGTCAGTAATATGCCTTGATAGCAATGCATAAAGTGGGAAATAAATTTTCCAGACACCACTTTTGATTTTCTTATATGTGGAGACATTCCATTGACTTGTATAGTGTTTTTACAATGAGCTAATGATATTTTCAATTCTGTAAACCCAAGACAGAAACTTTTTGCATTTTTAGATTTTCTGCAAGACTTTAAGGTCATTATTTGTTTTTTCCTACAACATTAATATTTAATATGTTTATTAAGCCACTTCATTGTGCCACACTGTGGGTGATTTCACATTTTATTACTTTTGCAGGGACATTTGGTGCTCTAAATGTAGGTGAAACCTGACCTATATCTGTATAGAGATTGCAACTTTAAAATATGCTGAAATAAAAGAGACAAACAGATGTAGAAATTAGATTATTGTTCTGATGTTGATGCTAGAGATAGGATCTTTACTACAACAATCTTTTAATGGAGGGAGTCCTTTCATGCTCTCGTGCTTTACTCTCAGAAAATATTTTCTTCTGAATGGCTTCAGTGTCCAATGGTAGTTAAAATCTTTACAACCCAGTACGTAAGACAGATATTTTCCTTGTCACCATAAATCAATTAAATTGCTTCCTTGACTGAAAAAAACAACAAATCCGTTTTATTATTTGACCCAGGGCTATTGAAATGAGGCAGTTCTAACATTACTTGCTCAGAAAAAATACACAGATCCAAAACCAACAAATATTCATGAAGAACCCTGGAGGCATTGGTTTCTGTATTATTATAGGTATCTTAGTGGTTCGAGCTGCAGATATTTAAAAGTACTGCTCCAGTATGCTTCAGAGCTGATGGTCTGCCAACAATGAGATCTTTATACTAACTAAATCTGTCAAATAATGTGGAAACAAATTAGTAGTGGTCTGTAAATCTCCCTTAGAAGTGCCCAATGATGCCTAATGAAAAGAAGTCTTTTAAATACGTGATTTGTGTATGTCTGTGCCTTTTGGAAATGTTGCAGAATAATTCTGATGGACTGGACATATAATACCCCCCTATTAAAATGTCAATTAGCTATGGCCCTTAAATCATTAAAAGACATCTGTCATGTTTTAGCCTTAAATTTCATAGCCTAAACGCTTGGACTAATATTTATGTCTATTTAACAGCTATAATATTCCCTGTTTAATATTTATGCATCAGTGCTTTTGGCCCAATAATAAGATCATCTCTTTAGAATTATGGTTTAAGACACAAAATTATGGTTGCAAAAGAAAACTTATCATACGTAACCACAGTTATGTTTATAGGGCGGTTTTAATATATCAAACACAGGGCTGGAAACTGCTAGATTTTGTATTCAACATCTGCGTCTTTGATTTATTACAGTAAACATAAATATAGTTTACCCTGTCAGGCTATTTACCTATGGGAATTAAGCTCTTAGCCAAAGGTGCTTGAGAGAGATAAATTCTCAGTACCCTGACTCCCCCGATTGCTTTGTCTGAGAAGGCAAGTGATGTCTCAGTGAGAAAACAATCATCAGTATAAAACAAAATATGAAACCAAATTGCGCTCAAATGTGATTGTAACAGAAATACATAGGCAAATACATGAGATGAAAGTGTTTAAGCTGTCTACTCTTTAAAAAGGTGTTGTTTAATTTAGATTCTTCTGTTTCTAGAGACCAAAGTCTTCCTTAAAGGGATAGTTCACCAAAAATGAAAACTGTCTCCATTTACTCAACCTCATGTTGTTCCAAAATTGTATGACAGTGAAATTCAATAAAAGTCGATGGGGTTTAGTGCTGTTTTGGACCCCACTGACTTTCTTTGTATGTAAACAGCTGAATGTTATTTAAAATATCTTCTTTCACAGAAGAAACAAAGTCTTAAAGGTTTGGAATGATATGAGCGTGAGTAGATAGAATGTTCATTTTGGAGTGAACTGTACCTTTAAATGAGCTTCGAGCTGAAGTATATTTTTATTTGATCCTTGTCAGGTAGCTAACAACTGACCTCATATTATCCCAACAGTGCTAATCTCTTCCAAGAAAAGAGATTTTTACTTTACACAGTCAGGGTGTTGCCAAAGACGTGGCTGGACACTTTAGCTCTGTATTGGATCTTCTGAGTATTGGCTCAGAATGATAGTATATTTGTCTTAGGGGGCTTCTAGAAGAAACAGTTTGGGTGTTATTTCACATTTTATATAAAGAGCCATCTGATTTCTGTAGTTGCACACACGTCATGTAAGCCACAGTGAGATTCTCAATTTCAAAAAGTGCTTGGGTTAGAGAGAATTTAATACTTGATTCTGCCTTTAAATTTAAGGTAGTACTACATCCTTTGAGTCTGTTCCTGACAGCTACAGCAGCCATTAGAGGGGCCTCCGGTAGACTGTATTTCCCCTCTGCTCAGCAACTTATAAATTACAGCACCAGTTACTCCTACACTTAGTCTCACCAAACCATAGGAGCAGGAAATGGTTTTTCAATGCTTCCTCATGGACATGGCATATTTTGCACGTGTGCATCACAGAGAAGCCAGAGTGTATATTATTCTTCTTGTTTTCCAGTGCAATGTAGGGTGACCATGGGATTCCTTATGTTGTACGACTGAATAACTGAAGCATTCACACTGACCGTAAGATGAAGAGTGAAATTTATAGATGTAATTGAAGGCCCCCCAACCTGGTTTCTTTTGGCATCAATGAATTGAACAGCTCCGTTGAGTTTTTTAAGTTCTTGGGAACCATAAACACAACTTTAAATGAACTGAAAAGACTTCCTCTATAAAAAGAACAAAATGGCTCAATAGGGGACGTTACTTTTGCAATTGAAGACATTCAATCTTCCATAGACTTTGATACTTTTGTTCTACCCGGAAATCAATGTGTCCCTCATCCCCTCTTCCTTAACAATCAGCTGTAGTTTTTCCTCCACAAGGGAGTTTAATGCATCATTTGTTCAGTGAAAAGAATCATTGGATTGGACTGTTTTAAAGAACTTAATGTCTTGAAAGTGTGTAAGCAAGACCTCACATCGTGATCAGCACTACTTTAAAGCTTTACTTTCCAAGAAGGTCTTAGAAAAAAAAAAAAAAAAAAAAAAAACCCTGCTCAGATGTTTTTTTTTTCTTGAACAAGGCCTATATTAACTTAAGAGAAGTTTCGATACTTAAATGCCATTTTGAATACCAAATAAAGTTGCTATATATACATCTATAAAAGTTATATTTTGTTTATTCTAATCCTTAATGTTAAACATACCTGCAAAAATGTTGTACATAATTTCTTTTCTACCCCAAGCTAACTCTGCATGACCATATTCTACATCTCTTAATACTACCCAGTACCTAAACTTAACAACTACCATACTAAATATGAATAATTTGTATAATAATTCATGTTTATGGAGGCAAAATCTGTAGTTAATAATTAGGTAATAGTGAGAATTGGTCCCTAAAGTAGGCCCACTATTTATTAAAATACGGTTTAAATATTAAATTATATTTAAATAATTTAATAAAATAGTATTTATAACAAAATACTTTTTTATCATATGAAACTGTGAGAATATGTACATAGTACATATTTAAATATTATGAATTTTATTACAACCATTTATTTAAATAAGTTAAATATTTTACTGTAAAAAACTGATGATAAAAAAATTTTCTCTGAATTTATTCTCATTTTATTTTATGCAATTATGTGGAAGAATATTAAATTATATTATTTGTTTAAATATATATTTATTTCACCTAGAAAAAAAGCAAACAAGCAAACAAACAAAATTTAGAAACAAGATTTAGAAAATATTTAATTTTTTTCATTAATGCAATATATCAGAGTTGTATTTTTTAATTTGAATAGCATGTTTTCTAGTAATAAAACTTATGTCCCCGGTTTCACAGACAAGGCTTAAGTCTAGTCCCAGACTAAAATGTCAGTCTGGGCTGTTTCAACTGAAAGAAATTTGCAATGACTGATCTTAAAATATATCAGTGCCTTTGTTTTGTCTCAAGAGGCACATCAGTAATGTTTTTTTTTTTTTCTAAGGCATGTTTATAAAATTTACTTAAATGTCCTAATTAAACTATGGCCTAATCCTGGCTTAGTCTAAGCCCTGTCTAAGGCCTTAAAGTTCTAATTGCAATGCAGATGACATGAATGCACTCACAAATGACTGAAAAAGGCACCATATTCTGTGGATCATTTTGCATTGCAGTGTTTGTTCAGTGAAGCTATAATGCACATCTTATAAAGCAGAAAATGCTATAATTCTGCCCTGATTTTCATCATGGATAAACAGTTTTCCACGATACAAAAGAGCTTCCAGCTTTATCTCCCCTGCTGTATTTTGGCTTGGAAACTTGAAATCTGTCCAGAGAAATTTGGGAGAAATATTTCTAATCTGACCATACTTCAATGGTCAGAGACAGGAATAGAGATACAATTGGCAGTCATCTCAATCTCTCATGCTGTTTGATAAAGCACATATTATCTTAGTAAGCAAAAACACAGAAAAGAGCAGTTTGGCACATATCTTGTCACTAGTTTGTGGTTGTTTGGGGTATTTAGCATTGGTGTTGTCTGCTTTCCAGTGTGAGCTGTTGCTTTGTATTCTGACCCATGTTTCAAACTCAGATGAGTCAGAAATGATAACCCCACTTTGGCAATCAGAGAGCATAAAATGAGAACTGTGGATTCTAGCAATCTTGGAAGGCATCGGGAATCAGTTTCCATGATGCGGACATTCAGCCAACCTTGCTTCAGTCACAGAACGGTAGACTAAATGATGATTGCTTTTCCTTGTCTCTTCACTTCCTCTATTGCATTGCATGGGCACTTTCTTAGTTCCAGTGGAACTGCTCACAAATGCATATTACACTGCCTATATGACCCTGCACACATCCTCAGATCTTCAGGTCCTGATAATTGCAAATCCATAAGCCTGACGAAATATAAAACCCTCAACAGCATCTTGTTCCTGCAGTAACTTCCACTTGCATACAAAATACAGTTCAATCAAGAATTCACTAAAAAAGTTTTGTCAGGTATCCTAAACAATATGTTTTAAGCATAAATATCACTAACTGTTGTTAGATTTACGCTGAAACAGGAAAGGTCTTTTTTAAATAATATTTTTATGCAATTTTGTGTAACTAAAAAGTCAAATGTATCATATTTGATCAATATTTATATATCAAATATTTGTATTTATTTAAACAACATTTATTTAGATAATTTAGTTTAAATATTAAATTATATTTAAAACATTTAATAATAAAATAATACATAGATAAATATTTATCCATAAATAAAAAATATTATGGATGCTATATGTTTTAAGCATACATTTCACTAAATGTTGTTAGCCTTATGCTAAAAACAAGTATTTGGTAATATAAGAATTTATGAGAATTTTTTCTTTTTTATCTGATTCAGTTTTGTGTATTAGTTTTATAACTAATTAAATATCTAATATATTATTTATGCAAAAACTATTTCAATAGTTTAAATATTAAATTGTATTTAAAATATTTAAAATAAAATAATCTGTATACAACTTTTTATGATACACAATTGTGAGTACATAGTATCATAAATATTCGAATATTATCTTTAAAAAATGAAAAAAAAAAAAAAAAAAAAAAACTTAAAAAAAAAAAAAGATTTAGAAACTGTTCTTTCTTGTGCAGTATACCATTGTTGTATTTTTTACCTGAATTTCTTGAATTATCTTTCCCAACAGACATTGATGCCCCAACCAATCTGGCAACCAGGGAGGTGACGGAGAACTCTGCAACCGTGACGTGGGATGGTGTTCGTGCTGACATCGATGGCTACATGCTGACTTACAGCTCTGCAGAGGGCACTAGCCGAGAAATTAAAGTGGCAGCGGATGCTACTTCTTACCAGCTGACCTCTCTGAAACCAGGAGTCCTGTACACAGTTTTCCTCTGGGCCTACAAGGGCTCTCGTTCCAGTAGGAAGAGCATGACCGAAGCCGAGACGGGTAAGCTGTTCACCTTCTGGGTGAGGATGTGGGGCTTTACCCTCACTGTTTAAAGTTTCCTGTCTCAAGCATTCCCTCAAGGGATCTTACCACTATGCTTTGATCTCTTTAGCTTCGCAGTGAATGGAACAGTGGCATTCTCATATGTTCACTGTTTCCTTGTGCACCTAAGCAGTCATTTCCATACTTGATTTTATTTCTTTTGACAGAGATTTTGTCTCTCCAACAAGGCTTTTGCATGCATTCCTTGCAAAAAACATCTACATTTGTGCATTTGGCAGATGCATGGCAGCATTTTGTGTTATCTGAGAATCAGACCATGACCATGGTGTTGCAAGCACCAGCAACCTACCAGTTGTCAACAGCGTATTATGGAGCCATAACCTTCTAGTATTTTCCATTCTCCATAAGATGAACAATTATTAACAAGCTCTTTTAAACCGCCAACCCTGTAATAAGATGACTCCTCCATAGCAATTCAAGTTTAAGAAAACAAGAGAGGTAATTCTCCAGTGGGTGCTGCTGTAGACGGTAAAGCAGATGGTCTAAGTGCATTACCAGCTGACAGTCAGAGCCAGGAAACACAACCCAAACAGAAGCACTTGGATATATAACAAATGTACCCATGCGTATTCTCTGTTGGGTTTCCATAACTATTTATCACTGTCCACATTACAGCATCTAAAGAGCATTAGAAGAAATCTGTGCACTGTAGTGTGAGCTGCATTGTGTATTTCTGTTTACATTATTACTGATGCAGTCTTTAACAAACTGCATTAATGATTGGAATATCTACCTTTGAGGCTAGTTTAGATTAGCCTTTAAACAAATAAATATTTTTTAGTAAGAAACCTAATTCTGAGGCTTAAAGTAGCTGGTTCCTAAACTTACAAATAACAGTGCTGGATAATATTTGCTACTTGTTTAATTAGCCTCAGGCACGTTAATATGTAATACAGATCTTATGTTAATATTTTAAATTAGGGAATTAGCATCTCTGTTGATTGCTCAATGATTCACCCATCACTCATGTTTGCTCTAATATCTGTGCAAATTTTAATCTGCACTGTCTTGGCAAAATGTTCTTTTTTTTTTCTTTTTTCATTTAACCTTGTTTTGTTTTTGTATTAATGATTCATTTAATGTCTAAATCTTTTATTTTAATGGAAAGTATCAATCAGATAAACTTCTCTCATCCCAGGTAACACATTTAGGTTATACAAATGTTCTGGGAACATTATTTTGAAATGTTTCTAAAATATTAAAATAACCAGTTTTCTTTATATAGTATAACAAAGATATATATAAAATGATTTAAATGTTAAAATGTTGCTTACAACATTCTACTGAATTTATTTTTATCCAGATTAAAACTTTATTTGAACATTTATTTATAGTATTCTAAGAGTGTTAAAATGTCAATTTTTCTTGTGATTATCATGTAATTTTAAGGTTACAACATTTCTTACAACATTCAACTAACTTTATTTTCAACCCAAATAAAACATTATTTGAACATTTAAGTATTCTCAAAACGTTAAAATATTCATATTTCACAATAATATTTTATTGCGATTATAGTGCAACTTTAAGGTTACAAAAACCTTTTTTTCTTACAACTTTTTCAAACAAAACATTATCTGAACATTTATTTTCAACAAGAACAAAAATTTTCAGTTTTCTTGTGATTAAAGCGTAATTTAAAGGTAAAAAAAGGTTTCTTACAACATTCTACTAACTTTTTTTTAGCCAAAATATTTTTTTTCAAATGTTTATTTTTAATATTCTAAGAATGTAAGAATAGCCAGTACAAATAACATCACAAGGACCTTCTAAGAATGTTATTCTAAGAACATTTCTTTCAATATTATGAGAATGTACAGTATATCAGATCTATAAACGTTACTTTCAGTATTTTTTTAAAGAAATCTAGAATTATTCATGTAAGACATGGTATTTAAGAATACTGTTCTATAGCATGTTGTGTTGTTTCCTTCTTTGTCTCTGTGGTGTTGTGATGAATTGCAACATTATAACAGAACCTGCTGGCTGCATTAATCAAGCTGAACACTAATTTGAGAAAATTGCACTTTCATAAGCATAGAACATTTCCAAATTTGCATTTATTAAAGTCATTAATTTTCGCTCAACTTTTTGAAGAAGCAAACAACATCAGATAAGATTAAAGACTTTATTGATCCAGGAGGGAAATGAAGTCAAACAGTGATGGGAAATAATAGGATTTACTATCTGCATCCTGGATTTATAGCTAATTGTATCAGCATGAAAAGGATAAACTGGCTACCCTTCATGGTTCAGTGATGCATTCCTTTACATGGACATGCATCTTCTTACATCTCCTCTGCTGCACTTTCTATACCTGCATGGCTGAAATGCAGCAGTGTTGTGGATTAACCTGTTTTACCAATGGCTTTTTAGATATAGATGCTCCTACTAACCTCATGACCAGGGAGGTGACCGAGGACTCGGCGTTGGTGACGTGGTACAAGGTGCAGGCTGACATTGATGGCTACATGCTGAGCTACAGCTCTATAGATGGCTCCGGTCAGGAGGTTCGAGTAGGAGCTGACAGCACCTCCTACAGGTTCACTGCTCTGAAGCCTGGAGTTCTCTACACAGTCTATGTGTGGGCCATCAAGGGCCCTCGCTCTAGCAAAAAGAGCTCGACAGACGCAGAAACAGGTTTTTGAATTGTGTCTTCCCAGTCAGCTCATGCAAACTAACACAAAGTTCTCTGTTTTGAACAGTTTATCTATTTGCAGAAATAAGGCTTTATGGCATAAAGCCTTAGGTTTCTACAAATAAACCGCACATCTGTGCATGGCTTTAATGTAGAAATGTGCATCAAAAGTGAAGCATGTCATTTTTTTATGTTAAAATACTTTCTCATATGCCCTGGTTGTCTACCATTGATTGATTGATTGGTCTTAGTTCTTCTTCCTGTCATTCCAGTTAAACGTCAATGTAGGTTATGTGCAACAAACTTTAAAAAAGGCTGCATCATTTCCATTTGCTTTGTTAAATGTAGAGTTTATATTCAATATACTCAACTAATATACTCAAAATGCCTTTAAATGAGCTACCAAAGATGGACATAACCAATGTTTAGACTGATATCTAAAGTTTTTTCTTCTTCTCACTAACATTCAGATTTTGAAACGGAATAAAACGGCAGCAATAAAACTAGTTAGGTTAGCTGATTACCTTAGTCCATATTGCTGTCAGATTATACTGCTATTAACGCTTTCTCCAATGAGAACAATATTCTGACGATTAATCGAGTAATCAGATTTTTTTTTTGTAGTAATAAAATAGACCTAAATGCACTATAGCATTTAAAATGACTTAAAATACATAGCTATATAATAGCAACGAGGCAGTAACAATTAGTTCAAATAAAGTATCAAAAGCAAGTAGTCATATGGTTTTATTGAACAAAACTGTTCAAATACATTATGTATTATAATCAATAGAGCTAATGTACATTACAGATTATAACAAATGATTGCAGAGGGTGCCAAAGCCTGATGATTGTTTTTACACTTTATTGCGTGATCTAATGCTGGTTACTCAACACAGGCAAAATACAATCAAGTATTTTTTAAAAATCAAGGAATTGTTACAGCCGTAAAGGAAAATGTTTGGGAAACTTGTTTGAAAACAGTAATTATTTTTTGCTATTCTCTTTAGTGCCACTAGTGGTAAAGAAATGACATGTTTCACCTTTAATCAAATGTGTCAGCTGTTAATTTTAGAAATACATACTCCTACTAACCTCTTGACCAAAGAAGTGAGAGACATCAATGGTTATGGTTGTGCTGTTGGCTCTGGGCATTTGAGAAGAAATCAACAGCGCCCCCTACAGGTTCACTAGCTTAAGTCCCTATAGTCATTGGCAGTTGAAAACATGCCTCTAGAATAACTTTCTTTTCTTCTTAAGTACTTCACACAACAAAACCTATTTATGTCTCATTTCTACCACTTCACTGGTCAACTCTTTAGCTTGTGTCAAACCTCAGAAAATGTAAAATTAATAAAAATAATAGTAATAATAATAATAAAATAACTGAAGCAGACCAACAGAAGTACTTCCTTGAAGAATTAACACTATTATACAAATGGCTTTCTAGATATAGACGCTCCTACTAACCTCTTAACGCAAGAGGTGACAGAGGACTCGGTGTTGGTGACGTGGGACAAGGTGCAGGCTGACATTGATGGCTACATGCTGAGCTTCAGCTCTATAGATGGCTCCGGTCAGGAGGTTCGAGTAGGAGCTGACAGCACCTCCTACAGATTCACTGCTCTGAAGCCTGGAGTTCTCTACACAGTCTACGTCTGGGCTGTGAAAGGCCCTCGCTCAAGCAAAAAAGCCACAACTGAGGCTGAAACAGGTTATCTGATTCATGCAGGCTGCGTGGCTCTGTGCCCCTTGCTTTCTTCTACTGCCGAAAAAATGCCAAATGAAGCATGTCGAAGGTCTTTGCTAAGGTCTTTTCTCAGCAATAGTGATAAGTGAATTAATTCTGAACATAAAGCTTAAATAGGAAGAATCAATCAGTTTTCGACAGTAACTGGAATGCTAACACTCATAGTTATAAGGAGAGACATTTCTCATCTATAAAGATCTCACTACGAATGAGTTGTTAACCGAGTACTATTTGTTGATCCGCAGAGATTGATGCGCCAAAGAATCTCAAAGCCATTGATGTCCAGACTCAAACCTCCACTATAACATGGAAAGCTCCTCAGGCTAATATTGATGGCTACATCCTGACCTACAGGGCTGAGGATGGCAGCATGCAGGTTTGCTCTATAAACTAACAGCTTTTGAAACCTGTTCAATTCAATACTGTGTCCATTTACTGGTAACACTTTACAAGGTGTTATATGTTAACATTAGATCATGCAATAGTTAACATGTTGCTTAATGTTAATTTCTTTATTTACTAAAACATTTTAACATTTCAGTTTGTATAAATTAACATTCATGTATTATTAACAAACATGAACAAAATTGACTGTCATTTATACTATATATAATTTTATTCATATATGATTTTTTTAAATGTAGTTTCTTACACTTACTAATGCTACATTTAATCAAAAATACAGTAAACACAGTAATGCCGAAATATGATTACAATTTACAATAACTGTTTCTATTAAAAAAAATATATAAATAAATAATTTAATCAAATTTATTCCTCTTATGGCAAAGCTGAAATTTTTAAATAGCCATTACTCCAGTCTTCAGTGTCATATGATCCTAGAGAAATCATTCTAATATGCTAATTTGATGTTCAAGAAAATGTTTCTTATTCTTATCAAAGTTAAAATATTTTTGTTGAAAACATGATATGTGTTGATAAATATTTCAGGATTATTTGATGAAAAGAAAGTTCAAAAGAACGGCATTTATTTGAAACTGATTGTTTTTTTGTAAAAAAAATTAGCTAATGAACTTTATTTTAAAGATTTTCCTGTTAATTTCATATTTGTTACTATATCACACACACACTTCACATTTTCCAAAAAAAGATTTTCTAATAATCACCAATAATTTTCTGCTTTATTTTTTTAGACTGTGGAAAAAATGTTGACTGCACAGGAGAATAGATTTGCTCTTTCTGACCTTGCAATGGGGAAAAAGTACATTGTCACCCTTATTGCCTACAGGGGCACGAAGAAGAGTAGGGCAGTGGAGACAAGCTTTAGTACAGGTAATATACTCAATACTATATTCCTTCATTTACACATTTATGAGACTCCTAGTGTATAAACATATCTCCAAGCCTGATTTTCACCAAATAATAAATATATAAAAGTTAATAGAAATAATAATAATAAAAACAAACTAATTTATACCTTTATTGCACTTGCATTATATTTTAGTGGGCCTGGCCTACCCGTTCCCAATGGACTGCACTCAGATTATGAGGAATGGAAACATGGAGAGTGGCGTCTACACAATTTACGTCAACAGCAACCGTAGCAGAACCATGCAGGTGTATTGTGACATGACAACTGATGGCGGCGGCTGGATTGTGAGTATGCCATTATTATCAAAAAAAATTTTTCTTGCGGATTATTGAATACTGATTTGACTTAAATATTCTTCCTGTTTTGATTTTAGCTATTCATTTTGTGTCTACAACATACAGTACGAGTGTTGTATCTAACAACTTATCATATGTATCAATCACAGGTGTTCCAGAGACGAAACACCGGTAAATTAGATTTCATGAGGCGCTGGAGAGAGTATATGAAAGGCTTTGGAGAACTGACAGATGAATTTTGGCTCGGTATATCTAATAAAGATTTCACACTATTAGTTATTGAAACCTTTCACTTAACCATGTTATTGCTTCATATTGAACCAGATATTAATTTTGAACCCCTTTTTTTCATTGTTGACCAGGCTTGGAGAAGATCCATGAACTGACTAATACTCCTACACAATATGAAGTGCGTTTTGATCTGGGCTTGGGATCAGAGCGGACGTATGCCGTCTATGATAATTTCAAAGTAGCACCTTCCAAACAGAAGTTTAAACTTACCATTGGCAACTACAAAGGAAATGCTGGTAAGTTGAATTATGTAATCCAATTATGCCAACTAAGAAGCAATGTCATGTTATTAATTACACATTGTGCACAGGTGATGCCATGACCTACCACCAGGGAGGGTCTTTCTCCACAGTGGATTCAGACAATGACATTGCGCTTGGTAACTGTGCTCTGACTCACCAAGGTGCCTGGTGGTACAAGAACTGCCACCTGGCCAATCTGAACGGTGGATTTGGGGACAACAGACACAGTATGGTGAGTTGAGAAGCATTTTGTTATGAAGCAGAGTGAAGTTTTGAAAAAATGGGGGATCTGTTCTGGTACATTATTTGCCATAGATTCTGCAGTATTGAGATGTAATAACCAGCAGAGGGAGCTCTCAAATTACAACACTGAAGGCAGGATTGAAAGCCAGACCACTTACAAGAAATAGCCCAATAATTCAAAAGAAAAGCAGTGTCCTGGATCTATCAGATCTCATAAGTTCACAAATAAGACGATACTTTAAAGTTGGTTGGAGATTTATGCTCCCATTAGAGCCTTTATTTCTGTGAGGCTAACAGGTATACTGAATGTTTTTCATGGAGGAAGGAAAACAACATTTTAGGCCACAAATTAAAGGAAATGTTTTCTTTCTTTCTTTTCTTTTTTTTTTTCTCTAAACATCAAACCGAACTTTGGTGTTAGGGGCTACCATCTTTTAAAATCATTTACTTATTATTATTATTATTATTATTATTATTAATTTTCCATGCTTTATTTCAGTGTTAACTTTGGCATTTTAGTTTAGTTTTTTTATATATATATAATTGTTCAAAAGTGACAGTAAAAACATTTGTGATGCTACAAAAGATTTCTATTTAAAATAAATGTTCTTTTAGACTTTCTATTCATCGAAGAACCCTGAAAAAAAACATCGTGGTTTTCACTGTTTTCAACATTGTTTATAATAAGAAATGATTTGTAAGCAACAAAACATCATATCAGAATGATTTCTAAAGACACTGAACACTGAGTATTGACTGCTGAAACAGGAATTAATTATATTTAAAAATACTAAATAGAGAACAGTTATTTTAATTTGAAATAATATATTTTTTTACTGTTATTTTTGGTTAAATATAGGCGGCCTTGGTGAGCATAAGAGACTTCGATCAAAAACTTTTTTAACATTTTGAAACAAGGGCAGAATAATTACCACTCCGTATGAATTTTTTTTTTGATCAGAGAGGCTGCCCAATGATACAATGAATGATTACCTGAAAGTTAGTAAAATAATCTTATAATTTTTTTGATTGTGTCTTTCAGGGAGTAAACTGGAAGCCATGGAAGGGACACCTCCAGTCTCTCGACTTTGCAGAAATTAAGATCCGGCCAGTGGGAGCAGCGGGCAGACAGAAGAGGTCACTGAAAAGGAGAGTAGCTGTGTATTAATAATCACTTGACAAAAACTACAAAATGTTATATTAAATTCCAAAACATATGGGAATTGGATCAAACCAGGTTGGAATAGTTCTTCATTTCAAGAAAGCCACTCTATGCTGTAGATCGTATGCTGTGTAACTGTATTTTGCATCATTTTACAAAAGGCAGATTTTGAATAGAATATGCTATACTTTTTTTTTTTTTTGATTTAGTATATATACACACTGTATATGGAAGAAATCCAAACCAAAATTTGTAGCATGACTGACATCACAGCGCCATTCCTAACCCAAAAGGTGTTTTTCATACATTTAAGTGAAGGTATATTGCATTTTAATCTTCACAGAACCTCTTTTTTATTTTATTACAGTGTTTTGCACCAAAGGACTTTGTACTGTATGAAAAAGTTTTGAATGGATATTCAGGATTTTCCCCATCGTAATAGCTGACATTTATGATTTAATTCAAATGTCATGTATAAAAAGACGTATTATAACAGATACTGAGCTATAATGTCTTCCATCTGGTTGTGTACTGTAGTTGTATTATAATTCCTGACACAGACACCAAATTAAGTGTCACATGTTTTCACAGAAATAAATTTGTTGAAATAAAAAAGCGGTTGGAATATTTCATTCACACATTTGAGGATCAGATTTGATTGGCTCTACAGCCAAAAATGATGGGAAATTAGGAAAATTGCACCGCATGCTGCAGCATTTTAACTTCATTGTCACTGCAGTGGGCCGGTTGCTCGAAAATCTTCACATCACCCACTCAGAGTAACCAGAAATATAAGTTCAGATCATACCGGGAAAATAACTGTTCTTATAGAGGAACTGACATCAGAAGGAGACATATCAGCCTCAGCAGGAGCTGGACTGTATTGGCTCATCTTCAGGTCTCCAGACATCTGCCAAACTGGCATATCTACTGGGCAAATAGTAGGCTAAAGAAATGTTGTTTTTATTTTTATTTATTTTCTTGCTACAAGCATGTTTTTTTTTTTTTTCAGAATCCCAAAGGATTCTGGTACTGAAATGTACCATAAAGAGATCCCTGACCCCTTTTGCGCTGCTCAACAAAAGTGTTCAGCCTGCAGCTTAGCGTGCTAAATTTTTCTCTCATCAGTCCATGGCTGAATCACTGTTTTGAATGGGGTTTGTTATATTTCCTCTCCCCGCCTTCTCCTCCTGCATTAGTGTGAGCTGGAGCATGAGACAAAACAAGGTCTGTATGGGTGGAGGGGTCTGGACTGTGAGTGTGTGTAACCAGAGGAGAATTTCCCTTTCAGCCCTCTGTCCTGCCTCCTGACGCTCACGACTGTTATGTGATGGAAAGCTGCAGCAATAGGGTGTGTCCGTGGCTGCAAAATGTTCACTAAGTGCTTTTTGTCCATATAAACATGCAGACGATGTATCACACCTTGCTTATACTATATTCTAGGTCTATCGATTAAATTTGAACGAACCATCTGAGTTCATCTGTGTGTGTGTGTGTGTATGTATGTATGTATATATATATATATACAAATGTATATTGTTGGGGAGTAACTCCTTATATGTAACAGTATTACATAATTTAATTAACCTACAAAATAAATGTAACTATAATCCGTTGCAGTTACTAAGAAAAAAATGTGTAATTAAATTACAGTTACTTATGAAAATGTATATGCATATGATTTTAAAACTGTAATTAACCTCACAACAATCGTTAAAAGTAAAAAGAGGTGCCAAGTCTGATTTTGTGGTGGCGGTGCTTATAAATTTTTATAATCTAAATTCAAGTGTTGAAGTATTTTAAAAGTCTGCCAGTAATCATTAGTATTGAGCACTAAGGTTAACCTAAATGGGTATATATATATATATATAAGGGCTATCAATTATATTAAAATAAATGTAATGAATTGCAAAATAAGTTTGACTGTGTAAATACCCACAAAAGATTATGTAAAGCTATTTTTGTGTAAAATGAGAAAGAAAGAAAGACATTTTGATTTAACATAAAATATATTACACATAAACATTAGGCTACATTGGCGTAACATAAACTATGGAACATAAAAGAAAATAATTTGAGAAACATCTCAGTATTTTTTTGTTCATACACTGGAAGTCAGTGGTAACCAAACAGCTTTGTTACCAGAGCCTTCAAAATAGCTTCTTTTATGTTCCACAAAGAAAGGTTTGAAACGACATAAGGGTGAGTAAATAATGACAGAATTAAAATTTATTGGGTGAACTAACCCTTTTTTTTTAAACTCGTGATATTCGGCACCAGTATCTTGAATTTAAGGGCATAACTGCATTTACGGAGTTGTTGCCCTGCATCATATTTGTCAACAGTGTATGAAGTGTAAGATGATTCACAGGTCTAGGGGCGGGGCCAGTGCGTTAACTGTATTAAAATATTTTAATCGCGTTATTTTCCATAACTAATTAATAAAGTTAACGCGTTACACACACACACACACACACACACACACACACACACACACACACACACACACACACACACACACACACACACACACACACACACACACACACACACACACATATGTATGCATATGTGTGTGGTATAATGCATATGATTTTAAAACTGTAATTAACCTCACAACATAACTTTGTTAAAATATTTTAATCGTGTTATTTTCCATAACTAATTAATTGCGTTAACGTGTTATACACACACACACATGTATATGTATGCATATATATATATACATATACTGTATATATGTGTGTGTGTGTGTGTGTGTGTGTGTGTGTGTGTGTGCGTGCGTGCGTGTGTGCTATAATGATTTCATAGTTGTTTAACATGATTTAACCTAAACTATTGTAACTTATTACATTTAAATAACATGATGTTGACTTTGACAGGTCTAAACGTACAAAACACAGCCCACAATAAATATAAAAAATAATTTTATTTAATCTTGCAATTCAAAAAAAAAAAAAAGACAAGGCTGAAAAAAATCTGCATGCATCAACCAGCATGGCAACTGAGTAAGAAAATGCTGCTTCAGCATATTCATACAAACTGACACTCATTTTCATGCAGAACTGGGCTGATCAAAGCTTTGCTATCACATATGTTGAATGAGAGTGCAGGAAACAGAACTTGACAGCTTCGTTGTTCAAACAAATGAAATGTTCTCTTTGATCCAGCTGTACCAGAAACCAAAATCAACGAAGGACAAGTATGATCCAACCTTACTGATTACGTAATGAATAATTCAGTGGTTGCTTTACCCAAAATGCATGCTAGTGAAACAGCAGTTAAGTGAAAAAAGAGCATGATGAATGTTAATGCATGACTTTCTGACATGCCTAATCAGAATGTGTTGAAATACCAAATAAACATCTAATTATGGCACTGCAAACATCCCAGCATCTGAAAAGTGCAAGAAGATGAAAGTTTGTTTATCAGCAAGCTCAATAACACACAACTGTGATGATAATGGTGTCTCTAGCAGTCTTGAGTTTTGAGCTCAGCATAATAATTTTTTTAACTGCATTGTGAATAAAGGTGTTTAGGAGGAAATTATGAGACCAGTTTCATGGTGTTGTTGAACTGTCTCTAGTAAATCCATCCATATGCGTCACAGATCCAACACAGACCCCCCCCCCCCCCCCACACACATTTAAATAATGGTTTTCTCAGGTGAATCATCACAGAAAGAAAGGCAGGTTATATTTATAGAGAAATTGTTTTGTGAGTTAACTGTCAGTTTCTGAAGCCATATAAAGCAACTCATTTTAAATGCATCGCATGCTTCAGGTGAAGGACAAGTGGTTGCGACCCACTAAGTGCGTCACTAGAAGTTTTTGACATCTGTATATAACAGCATCTTTGGAAAATGATTTTATTCAAAATTTGGTCTAAGTGCAGCTTTTAGAAGCATTTGAAATTGTGGTAAGCTCTTTGGAAATCTGACATATTTCTGACATTTGATCCTTTTAGAAATGTTAAACAAGCGATATCACACAAGCGATGCTGTTCTGAATATTGCAGGTAATCACAATGGTGCTAATATTCAGAACCAACAAAATGGTTGTGTGTGATATTTATTTTATACAGCAGTTAAATAAATGAGAATTTTATATTGAGTAACTTAAATTTTAGACATAGCCCAAACAGAATCAACTGGTGTCTCTCTTAACAGTGGTATGTTTTATTCCAGAATAAATTTAGAATGAATTGGTTATGTAAATGATTCAATGACTCACTCATATAAATGCTAACTAGTTTCGCTCCTGAATAAATCTTTGTATTTGAACAAATCAGTTGAATGAATACATCAAAGATACACTCATAAAGACAGTTGTTGCACACATTCAGATAAGCGGACTACTACTAACACTGCTGCTACACTGTTTGTTAGGCTGCATTGCACGACTACATAGTTCAAGTGACCGAATTCTGTTTTTTGTAAACGTGAAAAAAGCACACAGTTTCTGATATTCTCAGATCAGTTTCAGGCCTCATTCATTTGTGGAAATCAATCTGTTATAAATCGGATATGTTCATTTGTGTCTGCCATGTAAGTGAACAGATTCCTGTCAATGTGAGTCGTATGCAATTTAAAAAGCAAAGGTGGTGAATGACAGCTCAGGTGGACGCCAGTTGTGATTTAATAACACTTTTCAATTTTTGCAAAAATGGAAAGTCTTACAGTTTTCAAAAGCTTGTATTATCATTTCATCTGCCTCCATTGCAAATCATGCCATCTTTATTCCCTTTTCCACCTAAGTTTTTCCAAGTCAGTACGTCCACCTTGGGCTGTTTTGCCAAATGTATAGTGCAAATACAGACATCAGATACGGGTCATCAAAAAATTGGAAATAGTCAACAAAGTGTATATTGGGCATCAAGACCTGCAGTGTAAATGTGGCCTTGGTGGCCATTTAGACAGAATGCATTTTGCCATTTAAAGATATGCATTTCTTTTCTCCTAACGCTGGTTATTGGCAAGCCTTTGAGGATCAAACGCACCATACAGCATCTTCTTACCTATTCATTCACTCTTAAACTTTACTTTTATACAAAAATTCTTTTTAAATTCTCTTTTGATTTTTTTACATTCAGGCACATTTTAGTAAACACTGCTGTAACAATTTTGTACCTTTACATGTACCATGAAGATAAATAAACATAAAATTGTTCACACCATAGTCAGTGCAAGTCTTTCATTAATCATAGGATCTGTTTTGACAGAGATCCACAAGTCTTCATTATTCTGGCTGCTGTTTTTCTTTTTCTTCTTTTCGGTTTTCGGGTTTGTGACTGAGGTCTCCCCTTTACAACAACAACACCGGCATCCATTGGCATTACGACAACAGCAACAATGACAACACACCAGTATAGATGTGAAGATGACAACCAGCGGTAGAGTCAGAAGCACTACCAGGCACACCGTGTTGTAGACGCTCTGGTCATGCTTGGATGAAGTGAGGTTCCATATATCATTGAAAAACTGTAGGATTTCCTCCTTCATGGTTCAGTGACAGTTCTTCAAAATCCCTTCGGAGTTCCTATAGAGATCAAATCCAATGTGATCCGAGATGTAAAGCCACCGTAGATCCGAATAAACCAGTAATTAGCATGGGATTTCTATCTAGAGATCAAGGAATTGTCCATTTGATCCAGGTCCAACACCTGCTGAATGTTCTGTTTAGGCCTGTTAAATGTTCTTATGTCATAGCAAATCCCATCCTGAGAAAATATCACACAAGCCAATTGAAATAAATGGTGGATGGACAATTTCAAAATCCTCGATGTACACAGTTATTGCTTTAATCCCAAACTACACTGTTTATCTCATAAAACTCCTTGCATTTGGGGTCTAAGAACAAAGCATTGCTTATGAGATGTTTCTGTATGACTTTTCACGATTCATATATTCTGGCTGTGAGAACTGGAGAGATCGTGGGTCGTGTTTATACTGGCTGGATTCCTCTAAGCATTGGTCCCTCTGGAGACTCCAACTCTATTTTAGTCTCTTCTGCCTTGACTCTCACAGATGTGATGGAATGAGGGCATTTCTGGAGAGACAGAGAGAGATGTAGAGTGAGAGAATAAAGAAATATCAAGAAAAAGAGAAAGAGAGAGTGCAGAAGTTAAGTCAGCTGTGGATCCTCAAGTGACTCCATGTCTCTCATGTATTCTGACTCTCATCAATGTTGCAGGACAGAGTCACGAGTGCACAGCTACATGAGTCAAACCAGGTCCAAGAACGAACCTATAATATAAGTATATGTAATATAAGTCATGTGGGTCATGGTATATATTTTGTTGTGCTTTTTAGTTATTTACTTTTTTTTAAATGTCAAATATGCACCATGTAAGTAAACATAAAAAAAAAAATTCAGCTCCATATTGTAGATGGTAAAATCACTTTGATCACTTTCAGTGATGCTGTAATGTTCACTTTTGTTTTACTGTTTCAACATAATCCAGGTAAATGGACAAATATATTATCAAAACAATAAGAGATAATACATTATTTCAAAGGATGAGGAACCAGTGAACATATTCTTAACTAGAAACACTCTGACGTCAATTCATATACCACAATGATGGGGACTAAAAGATATGCTCTGGAAAACCACCATATGACAGATAACTAAAAGAAACAAATACCACAGCAACATAATATTATCAATTTAATAATGAAGCAAATTTGTACTGGTTAACTGAAGATTAACGATTGCATGTGAACTTAGTTTAAGTTGCTATTCGTCCCAGGATTTAGACCCCAATGTAGGTCATTCACATTGGTGGATTTTATGTCTCTGTTAAACAGTACTACATATTTTACGTAAAATATTAATTCACTTTCATGCTACATGATTTTTCATACATATATACACCACATCAACACAAATTCATAATGATTAGTAACCATAATAATAAAAAAAGAAACATTTTGAAGCACTTGGCAAAATCCCAGGTCCCCAATCATGATTTTTTCCCCAACTTTACTTTGAAATAAAGAATACATATATTTTTTGTATTAGTATATACATTTTCTCTGACATAAAAAAATCATTTTATTTTGATACACATTTTACCCCCATCCTGTTACTGATACTAGACATTTAAAATCTTAACCATTTGGCCTACATTTTGTGGCTTTTTAGAAGTGACATCACTTCTCTGGAAGGAACAAACAAAGTATTAGGCAAGCTTTTTTTCATTACTCAAACAATTTTCTTTTTATAATTTTTCAGAAGACTTACTGTATAGCCTAAAAAAATAAAATGTCCACCCTGTTGTGTCCGTACATACAGGATATATAAATAGATTGTATACGTCTATTAAAATTCTTTCTAAATCATCTTCTAGCATGTTGTTTTTTCATAGCTAGTAATGGGCTTTATTAGATTTAAGGTCCACCCTGTTAGTTACACATATTGCACTGAAAAAATGCCATGTAACAGGGTGGACAAATTTCCTAGACCAAATGTGAAATAATTGGTCATGATTATTATGTTCGACTAGGCTGAGCTTGACCAGTGGTTTTCTGAAAGACAGACATTTTCTTCCTCAGGCTAAAATAATAACATTTTTACATTTTTTTTTCTCTACA
The DNA here is from genome assembly GCF_018340385.1 of Cyprinus carpio. NCBI lineage: Eukaryota > Metazoa > Chordata > Actinopteri > Cypriniformes > Cyprinidae > Cyprinus > Cyprinus carpio. The sequence continues at coordinate 19,932,674 of NC_056598.1, read as the reverse complement.
ATCCTGCTCAATATCCACCAAACTGTAGGAATGGCCCTGGTGAAGTTTGCTTACTCGCTGATGCCTTTTTATCCTGAATTGATTTGTTTATCTTTTGTTTCTTTTTATCAAATACTACACACATCCATATAATGAACATTTTCAGATTCAAATTCAACAAATTTACTTTAACTATAGGAATGATTTTTAAGGTGAGACACCACTTGTGAATAGCGTAAAAATACTAACCTCTAGATAGCACCATACTTCCTCAGCTGGTTAATCACAGTACATTAAGTTGTTTTGTATTACAAGTTTTCTAAAATTTAAATATTCCAGTGAGTCATTATATAATTACATATGCACAAATTTGCATACATTTCTTTGTGCATTTATTTGGTGGAGATTTCTGGCAAGATGAAAAAAAAAACTAATTTCGAGAAACCGGTTTCGTCTGGTATGCAGATTGAAACCTACAGATAAATTATGTATTTTGGATGTTTTCTTTGCACTAGTATGGTAAGAGTTTATGGAAGTTATGGGATTACATATTATCATATTTCCCCCACTACTAAACAAAAAAAAAAAAAAAAATCCTCTGTTTCCCAAATGTTGTGTTGCACAAACTTTCTGAAGCCTCAGCATCTTGTTTTGGCTGTGCACGGTTCATGCAGGCAATGTGTTCACCCTGCTTCCTGCAGACAGTTTCACAACAGGAAATCAGTTAGTGCAGCATTATTTCTTAGGTGTGATAAACACCTATGCAAGAAAAGGCAACTCTCTTCTCAAATACAGACAATTTGAAGACTTTTCAAGAAGCTTAGCACTAAAAGGCATCATATCATGTTTCCCGTTTTGAAGTTTCAGCCGTAGACTTGCTTAACACTTCAAGAGCATTCAGCTCTACGTTCTTACTCTTATCCTTCACCTCCTCAGCACGACCCTTCTGAAGAAGAACAATCACTTTAAGCAATTCTCAGATCGGCAGAGGAATGTTAAACAGGAAAACTCTCTCAGCTTCACACAAAGCCAGGATGGAGCTCTGAATTTCACTGACAACATCAGTTACATGCAAAGACATGTTGTTGTGCAAGTCAAACTCCTCCAAATTTTGGAAAGAGATTATTAGATTAAACCAGCTAGACAAGTAATTTTTTCCAAGGCTCACAAGCAAATTTAACACATTTAGAAAAGACAAATACAGGGACGTGATTAACCTCACACAAGAGAGGACACTGTCTAAATACAGCACAGGCCCTCAGGGTTTTCAAAATGTGTCTGAGAGAAAGAGGGCGAACAGAAAGCGCTGCGCAATTGCTTAGTTTCATCAGCTGGAAGCTCTATATCAAACAAAAGCTAAAGAGTCTGTCTTATATTCAAACACTCGCATGCTTCCAGACCTGTTATGGAAATATTTACAAAACCAGAGGACCTGTTTAAACCTCCACCTGCCCTTCATTTACGGTGCCCAGTTTATATTCATGAATGATTTGTATCTCCTGCCTTCCTACTTTGGTGATGTCAAACAGCAATATTTTTCAGACTTGAAAGCAAAGTGCACAATCCCAGGCCTCAGTATAAACAAAATGGTTTTACCACATTTTTTTCCAAGACTAATCTGGAAAAAGGTCAACAGTTATTTAAGGAATTTCAGCCAGACAGCAGTTAAGCAAGTCATATCGCAGATGCACATGTGGTATATATCAAAATTAGAAAAAACATATTTCTCAGCATGTCCACAAGCTTCTCCATTACACAGAATGTCAGTTACGACGCAGGAGGAGCTCAGAAGTTAAAGGGGCATATGGCCTGAATTGAGTTAGCTGTTCTCAGCTATGCCACATGTGACAAACAGATGCTCATCAGGCCAGCAATCCATAATTTCTCAGCCCATAAGCATTAAACCTTACCAGCTCTGATGAGGGGTCAGACCAGACGGCTCTGCGGGCATCACATAACCCTCGTTTCAGCAACACAGTCTGCTGCTCTGAATGGACGGCACGTACGGCACATATCCACTGCTGTACCTGGAGCCTGTGTGTGAGAGGAGGAGTCGAGTCACTGTTTCTCAGTCTTCCTGGGTTGTACAGTATAAGAAAGAACCCTCTGTCTGCTCACAACTCTTTTGCCTGACACACTGCATTCTTGCGGTTCCTAAACTCAACTTCCCTGTGATGTCACAGAATGAAGGGAGGGGAAAATGTGTCACTGTGTTTACATAGTGCCCACAAACAGTTTTTAGCATGTATTGAAATCATTTTGAAAGTTCACTGAGGAGCTTGAGTTACGTCGAGTGAGAGAATAGTTTTAAAACATTTCTTGTATTTTAAGAAACCGCTATGCTTTTATGCTGTGAGGTGCAGTAAAACAGACATTTTTCTTTCACACTGAATGAGGGTAAAAGTAATAGTGCATTCTTGTAGTATTTTAGATTTATGGCTTGCAACGTTAAGAAAATGAACACTGAACAGGGTTTACTCACACTTATGAATATGCCACTGTACCAAAACAAGTCATTAGATATAAAGAGATTTGAAAAACAGAATTATCCTTGACTTAACAAAATGTTCAGAAACATCAAATTTCCCTTTATTATTTTCTAACACATAATATTTCCTACTATTTAAAAAAATACTGTATATATATATAAAAAATTATAGTAGTGAATATTATACTACAAAAGTTTTTGGTAAGTACTATTTTTTTAGTGTCTTATGCTCACCAAGGCTGTATTTATTTGTTTAAAAACATAGTAAAAATTTTAATAGTATTATTATTATTAAAAAGAGTAAAAGTATTATTACAATATCCGTCACTGGAATATATTATTATATTGTGTCTCATATTATTATTGCAATAACTGTATAACAAAGCTGAATTTTTAACAGCCATTTATCCAGTGTTCAGTGTCACATGATCTTTTAAAAATCATTCTAATATGGTAATTTCGGAAAATGTATTATTTTTGTATTAATATTATTGTTGAAACTGTGATACAATTTTTTTTCAGGATTTTTTGGTAAATGAAATTGAACATTTTTTGATTACACTTTTTTTGACCATACAATTTATATATATTGTATATTTTACAATTTTATTTTTATCTGTTAATTTTTTTTTGTGATTCTCTCTCTCTCTCTCTCTCTCTCTCTCTGTGTGTATAGATATATATTTACACAAAAAAATAAATAAATAAATAAATAAATAAAACCTGGCTACTTAATCTAGTTGTCTAATAAACCTGAAATTACAAATATTGTTACCTCTTTTGACAATTTTTATTCTGGAAGTTGCTTTGGTATATATATATATATATAAACACGCACACACACACATATACTGTATATACACATAGTGAAGCAACACAAAGACTGTATGCTTTAATCTATCAAGCATGTACAAACTGAGAAATGCAGAACTGAGCATTTATTTTGGGCGTGTTAAATACTTGAACTTCTCTTACTCAACCAAGTGACACAGGAAGGTTTTCAACCCTGCTGATGCCCATTTCAAACACTACTTTCAAAATTTGGACTGTTCTGGCTGCTTTGTTAAACTTAAACAGAAGCAAGAGAAGCATTGTCTGGATTCTACACGTCTGACTGTAAAATCTGTGAAACCTTCTACCAGACTTTGTTGTGTCCTTGATGATGTAAACCTGGACTCATCACTTTTGATGTCTCACAGACTTGAAGTTAGTGTGGTTATTCACACCCTACTGTATAGATCTATGCTGAGGCAAGACTGCTAATCGAAGGAAGGCAGAACTAAAAAATGATCTCTCTCTACCAGCCTCTTCCATCATCTTTCTGTCTGACGTTCTGTCCTCTGATTGGACCCTTCAGAAGCAGCAAACTGAACATCCCAAAGGCACAGAGTGTGCTTTGGAAACATTAGGGTGTTGGGTTTATGTTTAGTCCCCCTAATGAAAAATAAAGCAGGCTGCCTCTGAATCCAAATATAGCCCAGATAGTTCCTAACCAGTCACAACTGTAGCTCATGAGTCATTCTAATGAAATGTATCAGAACAGTGCTGTGAAAACAAGAGGAGGGACCAGTGAATGCTCTTTGCTCTGCCATAAATGGCCTGCTCCCTCCTAACTCACTATACTGCTGGGACTAAAGAATTGTGTAATTCAACTTCTTCCATTTCTTTTTTTTGTATAGGTATACTGTTTCATTTCAAACCAAGAATGAGGTAAAATTTGTGTGTAAAATTTGTAAATTTTATTACTAGACTTCTGGAGGGACACATTTCTTAAAACAGGGAACTATACCCAATTTAGAGAAGATGCAAGGTTACACGAATTTGCATTGAACCTTGAAATTGAGCTTCCTGTTTTTACACTGACCCCACCTATCCCTCCCATTGTCAAACTTAGATAAAGATCAGCATGTTGTGAGAGGTGAAAAGTAATGTGAAAATATGTGGTTTTATAAATTGAATTCTAAAACCGATTTTAAAAATGTAATTAAATACGGTATGTTTAAAATTAGATTATAGTCAAAATACAGACTGCATCTCACCATAATTTTATATGAACAACCTATATATTTAGGCTAATAAACTATACTTCTTCATGGACAAATTGTTCTCATAATTTTCTTAGATTAACTAAATATTTATGTCAGTCACTGGGGTTTTTGCTTCATTTCCTGTTGAGCTGATTTACAATTGAATCGCAGGAAGTGTGCTTTTTGCTTAATTCTACTTTAATTTAACAGAATTTGTGCTTAAATTAAGAAAACGGAACAACAACATCATAAAATAAACAAACAAACATACAAATAATCATATATATTAGTCTGGCTAATATTTCAATAGTTTTAATAACATCAATCTCCTTTTTTGAGACACTGAGTGAGTACTAAAGTTGTATAGGCCTATTATTTTGATTTAATGTAGGGATAGTCATGTTCTCTGGAACACAAAAGAAAATATTTTAAAAGAATGTGGCTAACTAAACAGTTTAGGTTACTATTTACCCATGTATAGGTCAAAAATACAGGGGCACCAAAACCTTTTGGTTATCAGCATTCTTCAGGATATCTTCTTTTGTGTTCAGCAAGTTTTGTTATGAATTGAGGGTGAGTAAATGATGCAGAATTTTCATTTTTGAGTGAACTATCCCTCTAACATTATCTAATGCATCTCAGATTTTTATAAAGATTATGACAGCAGTCTTGTTAACACAAGTACATCATGTTGTTAGGTAGTCTAAACATATGACATATGTTAGTATTGTTGACATTGTTCAGAATATCAACCTAAATTACTCAAAATACATAAGCAAGCTTGAGAAAGAAAGAGATGATTTATACATGTTCCTGTGGCTCAGTGTTAGAGCATTACGTTAGCAGTGCAAAAGGTTGTGGGTTCAATTCTCAGGAAACGCACATACTGGTTTAAAAAAAAAAAAAAAAAAAAAAAAAAAAAAAAAAAATATTGGATAGCCTGAATGCACTATAAGTCAATTTGGATAAAAGTGTCTGCTAAATGTAAATGAACAATCTTCATTTTTTTTTTTTTTTTTTAAAGAAACATTTTAAGGGTTTTTAAGATGGTCATATGAAGGTCAGTATAATTTCTGTCAAAAGTTAAAGCTCTTTTAAAGTACTGTCAGAAGCTTGAAATAGAATGATTCATTTGAACAGAAGTAACACAAGGATTGGGTTCAGCCTGGAACATATTGAGGCAAAAAGACAAAACAGTTGCAAAATAATGCCTCCCATAAAAGGCCTCGGGCCTGTGGGTTTCCAGCCCTAAAGGGCACTTCTGTGGTTTTTGCACCATATGTTGAGACATCTTGATAAAAGGACAAAAGCTTGGGCATGCTCACTACAAGAAGGCTGATGTTGCCTGAGAGCATAAATTCCAACATGGCTGAGGAACTCAGTAAAGCCTGCTTTTGTACTAAAAGCTTCTTTTCTGGAAAGCTATATTTCATACATCAAGCTGAAGTGTGCCCTAGAAATCCAAGCAATATCTTTCCAACAACTGTCACGCATGTCACAAAATGAGGTGCAGTATAAACGTATTGTCTTTCTGTTTGAATGACAACATGCGCCTCCGGTATGACACTTTTCTACAAGCAGACAATCAAAACAATGACTAATTCATCACACACAGATGAAAAACGCTCATATTTTTCAGTTTGTTTATCACTCATATTGCAGCCTAAATGAGCCGTGAAGTAAGTATGGATGAAAATTATCTTATTCTGAAATAAATCTTTAAAGACAGGTAGTATTATAATATTAAAAACAAGCTTCAATGCTTTGCCTGATTAATTAACCAACATAATAACATTTTATACTTTACAGGCTAATTAAAGAAGTGTAAATGATAGCATGCTTAAAAAGCATATAATCTCATCCGTTTTATTTCTTAGTTCCACAAACTGATCAGAGAAAAAAAACTACAACTAAAGACACATAATTTCTTTTAGCAAACTATTCATTCTTCTGTATAGAAATAACATGCATGTTGCTTACCTTCGGATGTACAATTGCTGGTGTTTCTCCAAAACATGTGCCTGTGACACCGAATGTACCTCCACTGGTTCTGTTGAAGCTGTTCCAGAGATTTGAACTTGGTTTCTGATTTAACCCCTGTGTGTGTGTTGCCATTAGAGAGTCCTCCTACAGGCAGCCGCCCAGCCTCTTATTCTAGTGTCAGAAATGATTAGATCGCAGTGTTCAGTGACTTGTGAAGATTTGGGGGGTGGTGTATCTGCCTACTTACATCAGACTCACCCTGGGCACGGTGCATGCAGGGACCTACAGCTCTGATAATAGAGCACAGAGGTTCTGAGGCCAGGGGGTTCAACCATTTTGAGAGCCCTTTCGGTTGGTCATCTTCAGGCTATAGAGTGCATTATCAGGCTACTCTAAGTGTGCTCTGTAAATACCTGCGGCGTGGCTCTCATCTCAACCTCATACCACCTAGAAAGCATTGAAAAGGCGAGCATTAATGTTACTTTAATGCAAGCCCTAGCAAGTCAGTTCAAGACCACTGTCCACCCGGCTCAAGTAGATAAAAGGGGTTATTACAGCTGTAATGGTGAATAGAATCACCTACAAAGAGGATTTCTTATGTATTTTTAGATTATAAATGAACACCTAGCAAGAGGGCGTCTATGGCTATGAAATGTATGAGGCACAAATGGGAGAGTAGCACAAATAAACGGCATATAAAATTTTGTCACCAAGCAACCCCTACTGACTCCATTTCGTTTTTGTATTCATCTGAACAATTCCTACAAAAGCGCATACATCCCTTTAGATTTTTTATTCAGTGGTCTTGCATATTTAGACCAAAATGTGGTGTGTTATTTACATAAAAAAGTTCAATAGTGATGTTACATTTGATATAGTTTGTAAAAAAAAAAAAAATTAAAAAAAATAAAATAATAAGTTAATCATATGTAAAAAATAAGTCAATAATATGATAAATACGCATCATAATGGACTGTTTTTGCACTGGTGAAATAACTGGAAGCAAGTGACACCTGTGGCCTTACACATTCATGTTACAAATAACTGCACACGCTCTTACATTAAAATTCTCATAATCATGAGATTCGTTTTTGCTAAAAGGTGTTTTGCATGCCTCCAAAATAAGAATAAATAAATAAAACAACTGGTTCAAAAGAATTGAACCTACTTTTTTTTTAAACGTAATTTCCATATAAACCCACGCAGGAGGGGACGTTCTCGCGACATTGTGCAACGTTCCCTTAAAGTTCTCTAAAGGTAATGAAAGTTCCGAACCTTTACAGAACATTAGGGATGTTCATGGAACGTCCTCTTTTGGTTATGAAAGTGCTGCAGTTCAAGGTTCCTTATATGACTTTAGGGGGACGTTCTATTTGGGGTATTTTATGGTCACATAGCAAACGTTACAAAGAGGACATTTGGGACGTTAACAGAATGTTCTCGCATTGTCCTCTGTTTGTCATATAATAACGTTCCCAATGTGACTATAGGGGAACGTTCCATACTGGTTATTATATGGTCACACAACAACGTTTCAAAGAGGACATTCGGGACATTAACAGAACGTTCCCATACGGTTCTCTGTTGGTCATATAATAAGACACCAGTGGGGACGTTCTGAGAACGTTCTGGGAACATCACATTTCCAAATAAAACATGGTCCCCTAAACGTTCTGATAACGTCCTGAATGTTCTGTGACGGTCCGCAAAATAACGTCCCCTGACCCTTTAAAGAACTCCACATCATGACCGTCCTTGACACCAGTGGGGATGTTCTGAGAACGTCCTGGGAACTTAACATTTCTAGCTTGGAAGGCAAATGTTCACCGCTACAACATAGGCCATGTTGATGAAGTTCAGGTAAACAATCTACGATAGCCTACATTTGGGAGGTAAGCCTCTGAGCTCCTTTGCAAGCTTTGTTTAATATTCACTACAATTCAATAAAAAATAAGTTAATATTGAGTAACTTACATTTTAGATGTAATATTGCCAGTTACTTAGTATTGTTTTCATCAACAAAAATAATTCCAAACGCAGAAACTACGGTGGCCAAGAAGTGCAAAACAGATTTCAATTCCGAAAACAAAATATTAAATGACAAACAAAAATGCAAATCTAAAAAAACAAAATAACCATTTTGATGAAGAAACGGCCCCCTAAGAAACGTTTCTGGGTCTGCGAGTGCCGAGCGGCACACTTGTTCATGATGAATCAGTGTTTTGAAGGAATTGTTTGAGTGAAGTTAATGACTCACTCACAAACTTACCAACCGATATATTGATGTGACTTGCAAAAATAAAAAAAAATTCTGAAATATCCACACCAGAAATGCACAGAACTGTTTGTCTGACGTGCAAAACACAGACAATCAGAACAAACAGTTAAACATCCAACTGCGGATGAACCGCTATTCTGTCAATAAAATTTGAAGTGTGGAACTGTGGTATAAATCCCTGTTAATACTTTATCTGTTTGTCAGTATATTCAAGGGTTGAGTATGTTAACAAAACTGTTAATCATTTATAGGCTTGTATTTAGCTACACAGCCTGCAATGGTGAAATAAGTAAGTAAATAAATAAATTCACAGTCAAACTCAGATTTTTTTTTTATTTGGAATATTTTATTAATGTGTAGAAAATGTATTAAAAAAGGAACTATACAGCACATTTTAAGTTAAACTAGAGCTAAATTGATCTGTTACAATAATATCCAAGGTTATCTGACAATGTGGTTAGCGAGTTAGGGACAAATGACCGTTCTTTTGCACACATTACCTGCTTCATTAGTGTTCATGCTAAACACATTTTCCAAGAGCCATAGAGGTAAAGGACAAGCAGTCGAACATGTTTACTGCTCTACAACATCCTCTTAGGTACAAAATTTAGTTTTTTTCTTTACAACGTCATAATGAAATTAAATAAATGTATATGAGAGTGGTAAAATGACCTAGATGCCTTCCTAACACAGAATTAAAGTGTTGTGTGTAACATGTTTTTAAGTGTGTTCCCATGGTGAATGTTGAACCATAAGTGGTTTGGTGGATGGGAGGCATGTCAGAATGACAGGGACTTGAAGTGACCCCAACATATGCTGAGTCAATGAATAATGAAGTAAAATCTGCTGTCTCTCTTTGTTGAGAAGCAGTCTTACTCAGTCAAAACAACACTAAAGTTCCTCTTTCAGAAATAACTACAGAAGGGCTGCTCACTGTGAACCCACAAACAATTAGTTTTCTGACGGAAACGGTTAGAAAACAGAAGAAGGAACACACATTTCCACCCATGTTCTCTACAGAACAGTAACTGGAGAAAATGATGCCTTCTGGTGCAAGCAAAATGTAAGTATTTTTCAGCGTTAAATGCAATTAGCTTGAGCTGATTAAGAATTTACTTGGTTTCTAGTTCTCATCGCAGCTGTTGCTACACTCTCTAATCTTACCCCTCAAAAAGGAAAGAAAAAATAAAAGCAAAGGAAAAGTGTAGAAACTCTTTGAAGACATCATAGCGCCATCTCTCAGAAGAGGCTCATTAGGAGATTTGCAACTATGCGAAACAGGTGTTGTGAGAAGCAGAACTCCGGAGAACTGAAGAATATTTGTCTACAGCCTTACAGAAATGGGTAGAGCATACAGATAAATTAATGAAGAAAAATCTAAATTATCTTGCTGAGGTAAAACTTACATTGTATGAGGAAGGTTTAGAAAAACATGACATGGTCGTATTCCTTCACAAACCTTTCCATCACTGTACAAAATACACTGAGGCCCTGTTAAACTACAGAATGAAATAATATATTCTTGTCAGGTACACAAAGGTAAAAGAAGAAAGGCTATGTTCTAAGTTGCACTAGGCGTTGCATTACTTTTGTGACCTATTGTGTGTATGTCAGGTCTTGAAAGCTCAAGCTTGACTGCTTGTCAGCAGGTGTCTGTCCAACTCCTTTTTACAATGACTATGCATGAAAGGAACAGAAAATCTATGAAAAGAACCCTTCAGATGGTCTTCACTCTGCATGTACTACTGCAGTGCAAAACACAGACAGCAATTCTCCTGCACTCACCTATGAATTGCTATTAATCTAGAGGATTTACCAAGACACAGGTGGACACCATTATTCTTTCATGTCTACAGAAACAAAACACTCAAAGCATGGAGTGTGAAACATAATGATGTAAAAATTCTCCATAAGAGTTTTTCCACATGTACATATCAGTGCTCTCAGGACAGTTTATACCTTAAAAAAAAAAAAAAAAAAAAAAAAAAAAAACTTTGTTGTGGGATGATGTAAAAGTATTACTTATCAGCCATACATGAAATTGTAAAATTTAAAATAAAAATAAAATCAAATATGGGGCAAATCATATGACTGAAAAGCATGTGATCATTCTTTTTTTTTTTCATTTTAATGTTTTAACCTCAGATACTGAATAATTCTTTGGTTTCTGAGGTTTCAATAACAATAATATCATTTTGTGTTTTGTATTATCTTTTCCAGAAAACCCAACATTTGCAACTTCATCGACTGCAACGCTTTTAACAGTACAATGGCCAACTGTTAAGTTTAAATATGAGATGAAAATGCAGTTAAAATAAAACAAATATTGTTGGCTTCAGTGTGCAGTAAATGCAAAATATAACACTGTAATGGGTCACATGAACATGAATTGAAACTTTTTTAAAGGTATTTCTCATCATTTATAAAAATAGAAGCATCTCATTTTAATGGGCATTCATTTTTTTCTAAAATCTTTTATCTCAAAGGGAGAAATGATCTTTTCTTCACTTAATAATGAGATTCTTTCCACAGGCTTCATACTGTAAACGTGCTAAAAATACCAAACCCTACCTAGTCTTCAATCTCCCGGAGCTGAACAAATAGCATTACACATATAGAAAGTCACCGAACCTCAAGGTTTACAATTTACATCAGACATTCGTCAAAGGGATTTTGTCATTCAGAGATTTAAATAAGTTACATCACTCCTTCTGTCCTCCTCGCCCTGTTTAAAAATAGAAACAGCTAGTAGGACGGTAGATTAATGGGTGGACCTCCTCCGCTTGCCACTGATGCTGCGGTAGTTAAAAGGTCTCATCTTCATCTCCACAAAAGGGATGGAAAACTCATGGCCTTTCCAGTGATACCAGTTTATACCCTGCCGAAGTCAAACACATAATGTCAGTAAACAAACAGTTATTTATCTATGATCTCATTAGCATTCATACAGTAGGTATTCAAACATGAAGTGTGGTTCTAGCACAGATACATTGTCATATGTGACCCTGGACCATAAAACCCCCTAAAGCTTGTGAGAAAGCTGAAATGAAAGCAGACATTGAGACAACAGCACATGACACAATGCAATTGAGCAAGGAAGGCTCTAGATTATTTTTACCATTGGCCTGTGACTCTCACATATTGAGGTTTATTTGCTTTCAGTTAACTTAAGAAATGCTTCTGCATGTTTCCTGTCTTTTTAACGCCTGCCCTTGCAAACAAAACCACAAACAATGAGTCACAAAGCACGAAGGCCCTGTAGGTGTAAGATCAATTCGCTGAATTAAGATTGTAATCAACGGAATAAGTTCCTATTTTTAATGTGTAGGCAGGTTTTGCTTACTTGTAGTTCCCTATACTGTATAGGCGGTGGAAACAACCCTTGTATTAAGCTGCTAAAATTTCAGGGGCAAATAAAGGTCACTTGTCATCAAGAGTCTAATGATCTTTGAACCACAGCTCAAACAGAAGACACTTTCAAACCAAGCAGCTTTGTGTTGGTCAAACGATGGCGAATCTCAAAATTGTTGTTAAATCTGCATGGGAAACTTTTGCCCTCACCTGATATTCCCAATCTCTACGACTACCTGGCTTACCTGACTATGTCTGGACTCTCCGTATTTGCCGTTAAGGTTGGCCCGATGGCAGTTTTTGTACCACCAGGCTCCTTTGTAGGACAATGCACAGTTGGTGACAGCGATATCATTGTCCTTGTCCTTGGTAGAGAAAGGTCTGCTCTGGTGGTAGCTTAGAGAGTCACCTGAAGTAAAAAGAGAACATAATTACAACTAATAGGCTTAAACATCCAAAGCCACTCTGAAGAGATCATCTCTGGGGTTTTTAAAACGATTGAATGAATCAAAAACAAGTTATTTCCTTTCAGTGTATGTAAAATGAATGCCCAAATGTCATCCAGCCGCACCTGCGGTGCCATTATACTCTCCTATCCGCAGTTTGTAGAGGCTCTTGGAATCTCCAATGGAAAACCTGTCATAGTTGGCATATACAGACTCCTGGCCATCTTTCATGTCAATGCGGAGCTCATAACGACCTTGAGCTGCAATCTTCTGAATGTTGTCCAAGCCTGCATGGAAAAATGGAAAAAAAAAAAAAACATGTTCTACTATCCATACCATCTCATCCCTGTGTTCCAGCCCCTTAACATGTGAAAATGTTGCTTTCAAATACTGTATGGTTCTCACTGATAAGAGCCTATAATTTAATATAAAAGCAGTGCTGCTGTTTGGTGGTCCATCTCACTTTCTCTGACTCTTATATGTTGTGAAGATAAGGAGCAAAAGACTGCAGATAAACAGTCTGTTTATTGAAGATAATCATATTTTCTGACTGTGCAGTGGAGAAACATCATGTCTGGCTAAAGACACAATCACTTTTTGATAGCATAGATGTCTCTTGATAATAGAACTTCATCTATTTCATGAGTCTCTACAAGGATGTGCCGTAACTCTGAACTGTAACTAAGCCCTGAAACTCACCTCAGGATTTAATGCCACAGAATGAACCTATAGGAAGCAGAAAGGTGATGAACTGTAACAGTGGGGGGAAGTGATCTGAATTACCAGATGTGACCAAGGAGTCAGCCATTGTTGTAATGAGATTAGTAAAAAAAAAAAAAAAAAACTAATTAAATAGCAGCATGCACACAATTTATTTTTTTTTTTTTACTGACCCAATCAGTTCAATCTCAGCAAGAGACTGTGTTTTTACTTGATTAAAATCAGCCAGGCATCACACTGCATGATATCTAAAACATTACAGAATCGTATCACTTTTATCACCATTTTGGGGAAAGTACTGCACTTTAACAGCACACTGCACATTTTATTAGCATTGTTTTAAGCATTAACCTAACAACATTTCATTAGATTTATGCTTAAAACAGGAATAAACTATTTTCCAAAGGAAAATTAATAATAATTATAATAATAAAAATAAATAAAAATAAAAAGTCATGGTATATGGTAGATAATAATAATAAAAGGAAAAAAAAGAATAAGCAAAACCAAACCAACATGCAATAAATAAATAAATAAATAAAATAATTATTTAAAAATAAAAATAAAACCAACCAAACAAACATATTTGTTCTAGATATTCTCTGAGAATTATTTTCCTTTTCTTAAACATTTTTGCTTCTTAGGATAATGTACTGCATCAGTGCTTAGATATTTATTTGCTGTAAAACAAGATAAAAGTAACGAGTAAGATTTTTATATATATATTTTTTTTTTCGTTTTTCGGTGCAATGGGGAATCAAATTAACTATTTTAAACCATTTCATCACACTGGTTAATGAAGAACAGGCTATATGCTTCTTATTATAGCAAATTTCCAAGCAGAAACTGAAAATATAAATAAAATTGGTTGTGTGTCCCCTGAGGAAAAACATTATAATTTTCAAATTTATTGCAAAGGAAAACCTATATATATATTTTTTTTTATCAGTCCAGGAAGGCTGCACTGAAATCTTCTGGAACCAACTAGTGGAGTCTATTACTTTTCAGAATGACTTTGTTCCTTCTTCCATAACACCATATCTCTATAGTACTGTCCTGTCTGCATGGTTGATCGTCAGCCCCATTACCAAAATATACCATTCAGGAGTAACCGAGTGTCATGACCAGGTGAGGAATTATAAGTAAACCCAGGGACCATGCAGAAGTGAGAAGCACCATGGGAAAGCAGACGTGCTCTCTACTTTGAATGCTTGAATGGAGAAGGGCAGTAGAGTTCATGTCTGCCAGGTTGTGTGCTTGATGAACAGACAGTGTTTGTGGGAGATGTAGGTCAGTAAAAGTTTTGCAGATAAATAAGAAATGTATGTAGTACTTGCTACTACTATGTAAAAAAAGATTCTCAATAATTCATTATACCAGGGGTGACTTACTTTTGAATGTTCAGGGGCCACGACTGATTTCTTTAGGGTTGAGAATAACTTTTCTTTTTATAATTCATGTTTAATAACATTTTATGTAGACTATGTCTGATATTTGGCATATAACCATCAAGGTATTTTCATTTAAATCTGGTATTAGTATACACTACCATTCAAAAGACATTTGAACATTATAATGTCTTAACTGTCATTTTTGATCAATTAAACTCATTTACTGCTGAATATAAGTATTCATTTCTTTTAAATAAGTAAAAAATTAATAAATAAATAACCTCAAATTTTAAATAGTAGTGTATATTAAAATATAGTTATATTTTTCCCCACAAATAGCAGAAAAATAAAATAGCCTTTTTTAATTTTATATGAAACTTGATGGGCACAAACTCAATAAAGATTTTTTTTTCAGAAATAAACGTTAAGACTGGCACTACTACAAAACAGATTCACATTACAGTACGTAACAGGTAGAAAAGCCAAAGACACAACAACAAGTTATGATACCATAAAGACCATAAACCACCTACAGTTAGACCATGTTTCCACCAAACACAAGCGGAGCGTCACACTTTGGTAAAACTAAAAATATAACAAGCTCTCATCTGTGACACAGTCTATGCAGAATACATTATTTTCAGCTCTGTTTTTTTTTTTTTAAATCACACCGTGGTATTACAGAGAATTTCTACTGGCCACACAGCCCTTCTAATTATTACTATGGTAAGAAGGCATACTAGTGATTATTGTAGGTGCATTTACCACAACTTCAACATAACAGCCATGACGTGATTTCATTATTGTAGTTGAATGAGTGAGTATACAGTATGTGAAGAAGACACTCTTCAGTGCAGAACTGCTACAGAGAGTATTTGCTTTCTGCTCATGAGTTGAAATTTTTCAAATGAGCTCCTTCCACACTAAATATAGTTATACTTATTATCCAGGCATACATGTCTGCAGTGGCATAATTTGTAGTGTTTACTTTTTATCTGTAATTGAGACTATGCTTTGAAATCCATGGCGAGCACAATGCTATTTTTTCCCCTGATTTTTAATGAATATAATAATAGCTTTCTAATAAGATTTATGCATCAGGGATAAAAAGGAAAAGGAGCTCTATTGTTTTCTATCAAATTGGATTTTGATGAAAATAATTACTGGATCATTTAAATAGAATCTGAAAGCTCAGAGTCACCATGACAGACTGAGGGGTCCGGGAAGCACAGAGCACATACAAACACAAGATACCGTATGCGGGAGGGAACACAGAGAATTTCAAAGGATGGTGATTTGATGCAGCCTCTCACAGCGCTAGAAGACTTTGTGTTATTTTCATCTTTATTCAGAGCAGCACCACGCTGTCTCTCATTTGAAAGTGTGATCCGTATAATGCAAGTAAATAGGCGAGTTATACAGTGTCCCTGAAGCAAGTTAGGGTTAAGTACTCAGCTAAAGCTAATCTAATATTTAAATGAAAAAAACGTCTCATTGCTAGTCAAGAGCACTTATCACTGAGTTACATTTCCAGGACTGGAGCTTAAATAAAACTCAGTCATTTGCGAGAAAGTGCTGACCAAATTTAGATCAGCCTGAAGAGATTAATGGGGCCTTAAATGACTATATTTTTAATGGGTCATCACGTAGCAGCTTTTTTCCCAGACAGCTCTAACTGCTCTGTCTATAATTCAATTGTATTTCACGTCTTCTTACCAAGCCAGAATTCATCCTCCAGGTTGCCAAAGCCGATCTTGTAGTCACTCCACTTCCTGGAGAAATCAGTCAAACCGTTCTGACGTCGCTGGAACACCTGAAACACAATCAGCAGAGGTACAGCTGCAGCACAACACGCTATGCCAATTAAATATAATGCATTTAGGGCAATATGGAGCACATGAATGGCAGTTGATCCCAAAAGTGTCATTTTACTTTGGGATGATGACATCTGGAATAGAGGTAGTTGTGTTGATGGTCATGACCAGTAAAAAGCCTGTTGAAAAGACCAGAATGCACAATTGCCAGAATACAGTGTTCTTCAAATACAGGTCTCTGGTGTGGGATGCAGGCAGGGTCCAAAACTTACACTTGTTATGTGCCAAAGGCGATTACAGATTTTTGCCAATTGGCCGCTAACTTTATTAGGAAAAGCAACATTATATGGTTTAAGTCGAATAGTAAAATCGATAGTCTGATTTTGTTGATGTAAGTAGTGTATTTCTACTGAAGAAACCCAAATTTTTCCTCAGTGAAAACATTTATTGTGAAAAAGTTTTTTATTTTTTTTCAGACCTCCATGTGGTTTCAAAGAGTGGCAGAGATTGGCTCATCTTCTTTGTAATAATAAAATGTCCCAAAATAAATAAATAAATAAATAAATAAATAAAAAAATAAATAAATAGTGATAAAAAAATTATTATTTATAAAAAAAAATGGTTAGGAATCATTGTCAATTTTTCATATAATTAATAACTGATTTATTAATATCATTAATTTCATTGCTACAGTTTTTTGGCCAATAAGATATTTTTATGGCCGGTCAATTTTCTCAGTTCACCTTCCAGACAGATCTAGCAAAAAGTTGATTTTGTACAGATGTAGATGCCCTGGTGTTGACACCAATTCCTCCACTAGCTTAACCATTAAAGGGATAGGTTATTTAAAAATGAAAACTACCCCATGATTAAAGGTGTATATGACTTTCTCCTTTCAAACGAATACAATCAGAGTTATATTAATAAATGTCTTGGCTCTTACAAGCAGTGTTGCCAAGTCTGCAGTTTTCCTGCAGAACTGGGCTACTTTAACACTGCTGCTGCGGATTGTTTTTCATGTTTGCAGGTTTAAGCGACCCCAGAAATGTGATATTTAGCCCCTAAAATGTGAATTTTGCCAAAAAAAGTGTCAGGGGACCTCCCTCAAAACGCGATTGGGCTAGTTTTGGGTAGCAATTGGGCGGGTTTTGTTGTGAAAACCTGGCAACCCTACTTCCAAGGTTTATAATGACAGGGAATGGGATTTAATATTTTGAAGCCTGAAAAACAGTGTCTATCCATCATAAAAAGTGGTTGGTTAATAAAGACCTTCTAAAGTGAATCGATGCATTTGTGTAAGAAAAATATCCATATTTAAAGCTTCATATCTTCCGCTAACTCTTGTACATGAGTTCACAAGAGAGTGGTATTTTTTTTTATACAACTCCAATTGTATTCGTCTGAAAGAAGAAAGTTATATACACCTATGATGGCTTGAGGATGAGCAAATCATGAGGTAATTTTAATTTTTGGGTGAACTATCCCTTTAAGCTATGGTTGGTTAACCTAAATCACCAAAAAGAGCATGCTGATCATCTAGCAAGGTTTGCTTGTGGACAGCATTGGTTATGCCAGCAATGAAAATGAGCAGCTTGTCTTTTCAACAGTGGCCAGTCCTATAATGGTGGCATTGCGGGATTTTGTGTAAATCATACATTGTGCCAGACATTCAGTACAATACAGACAGACTCAGATGTGATAGTCAGATCTCTCACTCACTATCCAGCCGCCTCCATCGGTGGTCATGTCGCAGTAAACCTGCACACCTTGGCTGAGGTCTCTGTTGATGTAGATGGTGTAAATTCCGCTCAGCGTCTCTCCATTCAGGAGGTGTTGTGCACAGTTCTGTGGCGTGGGAAACAATCGGTTTCCTGAGGAGGAAAAGGGTTGAGAAACATCCAAAACAACAGAGCAAAAGAAAGCGAGGGGCCATTGGGAGGTTAATGAGCGGTGATTTGCATCGCTGCCATGACAATGAAGTGCGAATTTGTTGATGTTATGAAACACTATCTTTGGATGTAGGGTCCTTGAAAAGTCACAAAAACACAGGGATATAAATGAGGGATGTGCACAGATGCCTTGAAGGTGTCGCTACTGATTTGTACTTGATGATGTTGATGGGCCGATAGTGTGAATTTGCACCTAATGAGGTGAGTGAACCCGATCTGAAGTCTACAGGAGATGTGGAAGATTTGCACCTGTTGTGAAAGATGTAGAAACAATGGCGCTGGTCTCTAATCCTCTGGCGGCTTGCAGTCTCACAGTATATTCAGTGGTCTCTGCAAGCCCCTCGAGACGGATCCATGTGTCTTCGGCATCTAAGATCAGCTCCTAAAACGCAATCAAACACAGTCTACTGATCCGCAGGCACGCAGAGGCATTAGTACATTACCTCTGTTCAAACACTGTAGACCAAATCTAAACAAAGAACCGCTCAGCGGCAGAGCTGGTTTGTGGAAAACATACCAAGAGTTAGTACAAAGAACAGCAGCTCTTTGCATTGTGGGTAGGAAAGAAATTCCTCAAAAACAAGCAGAAAACAGATCACAATCACTTTAGGAACTTTCTGACAAATTGTTGTGATCCCAAGCTGCTTACTGTTGGGTGGTTTTCATACAATACTGCCTTTCCTGCCTGTGTTTTACTACAATATGATTGGCAGCTCTAAAGCCGGGATGGGGGAGGAAAAGTCTTATCAGGCCCTGGTGCTGCTGGGGGGAGATGACGTTTCTATTTTGGTCTTCGGCTCATGACAGTTCACTTCCCCTCTTTTGTTTTTTGAAAAAAAAAAACAACAACAAAACAAACAAAAAAATACTTTTATTGAACTAATCTGCTATGTGCCTTTTCAGACTTTTTACTCTGAGTATGTCGGCTCGGCACAAGTGACCCAGCCTTGAGGTGTATGAAATATGAAACATTTGATTCAATATTCATTCAGCACAGCAGTGTTCTAATGAAGTCGCATCAAGGTTACTCAGTATGCAGAGGATATTGAGCAGGTAATTGTTATAGGGAAGCTGCTGTCTGTAGTAGAGTGGGACTCATTTTTGTGTACTTTTTATGTTCGAAAGTCTTCGAAAAAATCCTAAATTGTCTGGTATTATCAAAACTCTCAGCATTAGATGCCAAGCTGGCTCTAATGGAAAGAGAAAGCTTTTATGTCTAAGATGCACCAGCAGGGTTTATATCATCTGTGCACCACTGACACCCACTGGACGGACACAAACACTAACAGAGGGCTGCTAGGTCAAAGCATTCTTTGCTGCATTGATTGTGTGTGTCTGTTTATAACAACATAAATCGAAAGAATACAATCCATAACCTTTTGTATTTCCAATTGCGTTTTCCCATCAGGCTGGTTAAATAAAGATTTCCAAAACAGATTATAGGACAGAGATCATGCATTACAAGTAATGCAATTATTTGAAACGGATACTGTATCTACTGTATCATTTCAGAGAAATTATTTCAGGGAAGTCTTTAATAGGCACATTGTGTCTGGAATGACTTTGTTAAATGATTTCATTAATATTAATGAGCAACATCAAAGCATTTAATTCAATTGAGCTTTTCCGATAGGAAGATCTAACAGCTTCCTTAGATGGTTGATCTCTGTGAGAGGCAGAGATCGTAAAGTTATTATAAGATCAGGCTGTACATCAAGTACAGTTTATTTCTGAATTGCAATGAGCATAAAAATGCGAACAGTTGTTGAGTTTAAACCACCAATAAAATGTTTACACAACAGGCATGTATTTTTAGTTATAAAATTTCCAGCTATATTCATTGCTCAAGGGAAAATCCATATTATGCTTGCCTTTCGACTGCCGTCTGCTGCTTTGTAGGTCAACATGTAGTTATCGATGTCTGCGATGGGCGGCTGCCAGGATATGAGGGCGCTTCGATGGTTAATCTCACTAGCTGTCAGGTTCTGGGGTGCATCCATGGCTGTTTAAACAAAGATCAAAGACACTAAAGTCCCATTACCAGGTTTTCAAGCAACATTACACTACACAGACTTAACTTTCAAATTACTGTAAATACATGGATTCTAAAACCCTATAATCATATTGTTTACACAATGTTAAAATGACTTTTTTGGTCAGATAATAATATTTACTTGTTTACATTTGTTTATTAAGCATATATTTTGTTTATTGTTTTTTTTTTTTGGTAGCTGACAATGTATGTAATAAAATGACACGTCAGTTTAAAACATGAATTTTCTATGTTGAAATGATGTACAATGTTTAAGCACTTGCAAATGTTTCTTCCACATATGTGTATACATTACGCTGACCAAGAATGCATTTATTTGATCAAAACAGTAAAAAGATTAATACTGTAAATATACAATTTAAAATAACTTTTCTGTTTTATTATTTTAAAATGTAATTCCTTTGAAGTTGCATTTTCAGCAGATATTAGTCCAGTCCTCAGTGTCACACGATCTTTCAGAAATCATTCTAATATGCTGTTTTTGTGCTCAAGAAACATTTCTTATAATTATCAATGTTGAAGACAGTTGTGCTGTTTAATTTCGAGGAAACTATGATGCGCTTTTTCAGGAACCTTTGATGAACTGAAGTTCAGAAGAACAACATTTATTTGAAATAGATATCCTTTGTAACAATATAAATGTTTTTATTGTCACTTTTGATAAATTTAATGTGTCCTTGCTGAATGAAAGTATTAATTTCTTAAAAAAATAAATAACAATAATAATACTTTGTAAGTGCTCGATTTCTGTTATGTTTTATTTGTTGATTTGTTTGGTTTTAGTATTTGGTCACATGGAATTTATGGCTGAGGTTCAAAACAATCTGGCTTTAGCAATCATGAGCAAAGACGGCAGGCTTCACAGGGGTCTTATTCCTAGTTAATGCTCGAAAAAATAAATGTGAATGCTAACAGATTATAGCTATTTATAATCTACAAGTATTTTAGACCTGCTTGGTTTAAACTGACAAACAACACTAATAGAGTGTGTTTAAACTGACCATCCCCCACCTGACATTCGGCTGTTTTTTTTTTTATCAGATGCTATTGTCTGTGTATGGTGTGTATGTCAGAGCTGTGTCAGCAAACCCGCTGGAGGCATGTTAACTGGTCGCTAGCCTGAGGACAAAATAAATCACATGGTTGCGTGTAGTGTATGTTTCAGGCACAGTGACATATCCACTTCAGAGGGAAGACAATTAGTGTGTGTTCACCGGCGTCCTGTCTCTCAGCGTGATCTCTTATCAGTCAACGTGCCACTCTCCCTCCAGCAGAGTGTCAGCACACAACCTCAACACACACACTTTCATACTACAAATGCTGATGCTTCTTTTCCATGTCTTCAAAAGCCATCATCCGCTGTCCGTGTGCAGAAAACTAGATGTATTGTTATTTTATTTTATTTTTTTTCCTTCTGTGGTTTAAAAAATACAGCTCTTCTTCTCAGATCTTACCTCTCATTTTCTGGAACTGAAAGTATGAAATGTCTTAGATATGAAATATTTTGTTGCACAGGCAGGCGAGACAACATTTTAATAAGAAAAATGCAAAACTCTCACAGTGTTATGGAGGTGTAGAAAGTCATATCAGCACATATTATTTATGCCTATGAAAAGTCATGCTGGTTTTACACAGAAACATACATATGCAGTCAGACCCAGTATTATACAGTATATTGTCTATATTTTATATTATCGACTATTTGTTTTTGTTTTTTGTGCAGTTTTCTTAGTAGCTATGTATATAATAAAATATGTCAAACATCAGTTTTACATATTGTTGAATTTGAATTGTATAGTAAAAACATTTATAATGTTAGAAAAAATGTTACAAAATATTTCTATTTCAAATAAATCCTTTCTATAATTTTATAATCACCAAAATTCTGAGAAAAATGTATCAAGCAGCAAAACACTGTTTTCAACACTGTTGATAAAAAATGTTTCTTGAACATTTAATCAGCATATAAGAATGATAATAAAATAAATAATAAAACTTTTTTTTTTCATTCTAAGAATTTCACAATATGACCCTTTTACTGTATTTTTTTAATCAAATAAATGCAGCATTGGCAAACATAAGAGACTTAATTTCAAAAAACATTTAAAAAATCTTACCAACCCAAACTGTTATATATAAAATACCTTATATATAGCCTATTCTTATATAAACTGTTATATACATTCAAAAAGTTTTAACAGACTGGGCTAAACATTCTGCCTTTGATTTCTCATACTTAAACTGACTGAGCAGGCAAACTAACAAAGTGCACCTATCGAGAATGAAATCCAACCGAGAAGAAAAGGAGAGAGATTCTCCTGTGCATATCTGAGGAACACATTCATATTTCTGTCCTCACCTTAATCTCTTTAACGATGAAGTTAGAACTGTAATCTAAATCAAAATGACAGACAGCACTAATCCTGAAATAGGCATGAAATTTGTTAGTTGTTGTCATCTTAATTATCCCCTTAAGCTTCCATAAGCCTCCTCATAAATGCCAAAATGATGCATCTATGACATTTCACCTCCCTCGGGGTGGGGGCTGGCAGATTCTTAAACACCGCAGGATAGTAATTTCAGGGAAGTTTTTTCAGGCATTGCAGGCAATGAAACACTTTTATCAGAGCATGGCAGGATCTAAATCCACTGTTATTAGGGCAGAACTCTTTCCGATTTAAATTGTAATTAAGTAGCCAAAAAAGAAAAAAAAGAAAAATTTGAAGGCAAATGAACACAACAAACCTCATCAAGCGATTATCTGTCAAGATTCTGCACATCAATGAGCTGGCACTGAGGTTGCAAAGCCAATGGCCTGTGACACTTTTATGTGCAAATTAATTTCTTCTAAACAATCTAAACTAATGAAGTATTCTGGGAGGGCTGTTTGATTAAAGTTGAGGTCTAATGCATCTGAAAGCGGTCCGCCCGCTCCACCTCCCCTTTTATAGATGAGCTGAAAGTTTCAATGCAGAATAAAGCAGCTTGAAATGAAACCGCTGCTTGTTCTAGTTCAGTCTTCTGTGTGGGAAAGACAGTTCGCCTCTCTGTGCGGACAGCCTCTCTGTGAGGAAAGATGGGTGGTGATGCTGATTTCCTTTCTGTCCTCACATGGGAATCAGAGCTTTGCTGACTTCTGGAATTTGTTACACAAACTACAAAAATAAAGTCATGGCCTTGTTTCTGCTTCACATGAATCTCATCTCTGATAAACAAGAAGAGGAGGATAGTATAATTAGAGAAGTGCTTAATCTTGCAGCTGACTGTTGGATATATAAGCTTGAGTGCTGTTTTACTGAATATCTTCACGGCTGCAGGTAATGTGTAACCATATATGTTAAATATCAGCACTCTTGGGAAGCTGGTTGTCCAATCAAATTTAAATACTGGAACAGTGTATAACAAGTTGTAGATAATGAAATCGGCAACTTTAACTTCTGCTAAACCAGTGTTTCACAATCCTGCTCATCTCAGCACATTTTGGATGTCTGATTCAACTTCTCGTCTTATTAGTACAGAGCTCCATGACCTGGAGGCATTGCGAGGGTGCATCAGGTTAGTGAAACACCCTAAATGTAGGCCATCAGCAGCAGCATTCCACTAAAGTCGAAAATACTATGTTATAACAACTTGTCATTCCTTCCCAGTATTCAAAATATATGTAGGCTTCTGGGTTTATTGACTGATGTACAGTAAATAAATATCCCTGTATACAAGTGCTACAGCTGATATGTTCCTTGAACGGTTTTGGCTTCTAAACTACTAAACTAGTTACCTCTCCCAGTCTGTGCATAGCTCTTTCATTTTACCTTAAGATATTTTAAAATGTTATGTTATGTTCTGTTATGCTCACCATAGCTGCATTTTTTTAATTAAAAAATAAATAAATAATATTTTCTATTTTAATATGCACCAGTCAACATTTTTGATACAAAAATTATTGTAATGAAACTGGTCTCAATATATTCATTGGGTCATGCCGAGAACATCCATACCAATTATGCCAAAATTGTCAGAACTTCCTGTCCACAATTTTGATTCATGTTGAAAACCTACTTTTTCAAACTCCTCCTAGAATGTTGGTCCGATTTTCACCAAATTTGACTCATCTTTAGACCGTGCTGGATTTTGTGTCAGTATGCGAAACGGTTTTTCATTTAACGCATCAATGAATTTGCTGGAAAGATGCCAAACTGCATCTGAGACTGTATCTCTGCAAAGCTTTGACATATTTACACCAAACTTTGTATGTGCCATTGTCACCTCATGCTGACCACGGCACATCAGTTTGGTAACAGTGCCACCTATTGATCAAGAGTGATAAACCATACATTAACCATTAATTATGAAATATCCAAAAATACTAATAACTTTTGATTGCATTAGCCAATTGTAATGAAACACATATACCAATTATGACATAGTCAGCTGAAGTTCCTGTCTGTCATTTTGATTTATGTAATAAACCTACTCCTCAACAGTTGGTTCGATTTTCACCAAAATTGATTGAGTATCTTTAGACTATGCTGACAAAAACTTTCACCAAAGTTGTCCTAAAACCTAAAACCAAAATGCATTCTTGTCTTAGGACAACTTTGATGAACTTTTTTGATCAACTTCAAATGTTGACTACTGTATTTTAAAATGTAATTTATTGATGGATATAAACTCCAGTCTACATAGTCACAGGTTCCTTTAGAAATCATTCTTATATAATATGCCAGTTTGGTTCTGAACAGGCATTTTTTAGGGGGGGGGGGGGGGGGGGGGCAACTGTGGCCTAATGGTTAGAGATTTGGACTTGTAACCTGAAGGTCGCAGGTTCGAGTCTCGGTGCAGGCCGGAGTTTGATGTGCGAGGGAGTGAATGAACAGCGCTCTCTTCCACCCTCAATAACAAGTAATTACTGTTACTTATGATCAATTTTAATCAGTCCTAGCTGAATAAAAATATAAATTTCTTTCAGAAAAAAGGTAAAAAAAAAAAAAAAAGTACAACAAAACAGCAGAACATTGCACTCCAAACTATCTTGTCTTGACCTCTTGTATTATATTTAACCATGCAGTATTTAATGTGTCAGTTTGAATGTCTCAAGTTTTGTTTAGTTTCATGACTAATGCATTGATCTTTTTTATGGACTCTGCTCTTGGATTCTCCTTTGCATTAGGCCTGTTTTGAGATAACGAGGGAAGAATAACTGGAACTAGGGGGTCTTGACCTACTCAAGCCCCCCTGTAATTAGAACACAAGGAACAGCGATGGAGCACTTACGTGTGACAAAGTTTGCAATGACTGTGCCACTGGTGAGAGGACCTTTAGTGGCATAAAGAGCCACTGAGTAGGTGGTGCTGGGGATGAGCTGACTCAGCTGGTACTCCTGCTTGTTGCCCTCCACTAAGAAGGTGTCTGCCGTAACTGAAAAGATAACTTCCATTAGTGCAGAAGCAAGTGAAGAACTGCCAGAGTTTGTTTACAAATGTTCTTGGAGACCTATTTAATTTAAATTAGCATTTTAATGATTAGGGAAAAAAGCATTATAATTAAATATAAATTTAAATAGTAAAAATATGTAAATATCCCTATTACTGTGAACTGCATTGGACCACCAACTACCTTTAATGACAATTTTGGTTTCTAAAGGCCTGTTCACACCAAAGATGATAACTTATTATAACTGTAACCATAAAGTTTTAATAATCATTCTAATTATGTGAGATTGTCTATTTGTGGGGACACTGATAGTTATGGTTATATAGTCATATTTATAGTTATCATTCTTTGTGCTGTATTGCTGCGGTTTCATAAGCGCCACTTACTGTCAGAGAGTGAATTTTGCATTCTCATGCAGCCTGTCTTTTTTTGTTTTGTTTTGTTTAGATATTTTTAATGTAGTACAGTTTCATAAAGTTAGAGTCATACTATTCTGTTTTGGCTTCAAATTTTAAATCTAATTTAAATCAAAAACTAATAATGCTGCATGTACTGTATGTAGCATCTTTGATTGGATTCTGATTAAAATGCAGTGGCTGTCTCTAATTTTTAATGCAAAGAACACAGGCAAAAGCCTTAGTTTGTTTATATTTTATTTGTACCATTTATTATTAATTTGATTTGGGATTTGTTTTCAAATTTCAGTGTACTTTTTTTATTCGACATTTTACTTTCACAAATAAATTTGCAGCATAATAATAAATAATAGAAATAATAGTATATAATAATCGTAAACGTGAAATCAGTATTGTGAATCGTATTGCATCGTGAGCTTAGTGAATCGTTACATCTTTAATGTTCTCAGAAAAATCCACAAATGCATGTTAATCCTAGGTGAGACCATATTTAACTAGTCTGGGTTGTATTTTTATTTGTTTATTTATTTATTTTTCCCTTGCACAGATTTGCTAATGATATGTGAGGATGCCAAGAAACTGGTCCATGTTGGCATCTGCCTAATTTGGCTAGCATCTACCAAGTTATAGATGCATTAACTGCAAAAGTTTGACTGGATGTGCATCTTTGATGTCAAAAAAACAAATTAAACGAGAAGCATTCTCTTCACCCTTTTTAAAAGTCGATAAGCCAATTCATTTTGCTATCCCAACTATGCATGATAATATGGTTAATTGCATTTTATTATTGCCATTTAGCAAGACCCATTTGCATATCTGCATTGCTTTTCCCCTGCCACACACAGACCTGAAATAGCAAAGCAGCATATATCTTTGTCCAGTGAGAAAATAAGTTACATTTAATTTTGTATTTATGGCTGTGGCTTTTGGGATGTGATTTAAAGAGCAAATGATGCTGATAAATGATGGACAGAGAGGTTGTTTCCACATACCTTGGTTCCGGGTGAGGGTGAGCACATAGTTATCAACACTGGAAACAGGGGGGTTCCAACGCAGCAGAGCCCCCTGAGGTGTAACATTCAATGCAGTGAGCTCCATAGGCATGTCCATAGCTGTGTGGAACAGAGGATTACGTGCAGGTTACAGACAGAGAGTCGGAGATAAGCTCAGCCAAGGTAATTGGCAGCAGTCTCTTCTTCACCTTTTTTTCTTTCTGTGCAAATGATATTCTCCAGCAATTTAAAAATAGAGCACCTCAGCAGCTTGGAACTAATTTGTTGTGATTATCTGGCTGTAGAAGATCACAATTTCCTTAATTAGCCGGCATCGAGGGGGAAATTAGACAGTCAAATGTGTGCAGAGCTCATTCTCAACAGCATTTCTATGCAAGTGAGTAATGAAAAATGTTGTTCTCCATAATCCTCTATCCATGCTGTGACTTTCACAGATGGCCTTTCTTTTTTTTTTAGACAGGAAAAATCTCACTCTCCTCTTTGCACTATGGCGTACGTCCTCTTGGAGGAGGTCAGTAGACTGTAATCGCACATTACCATCTTCCCATCCTGTCCCACGTGCATTTTTGTTCTGCCAGCCTCTCTGGCAATAGCCATATCACTTCTACAGCTTTAGAGAGCTGACCCTCCCATTAGGCACCATTGACTTTGTTCCAAGAAATTCTAGGCCTCTCACAACCTTCCAGAGAAGCTGATCTCCACTTCCTGACAGCAGACGAAAAAAAAAACCCAATTCCCCATTGCACATTCCCCTCTCTCTGCTTTACCAAGTCTTGACATGCCCTACGCTGACAGACTAGGAGGAGAATATCAGTTTTCGCTTATGCAGTGAACGTGAACTTGATGATCCTCAGCAGGTCATTAGGCAGAGCTGTGAACCAGAACACAGCTCTGAACCAGATCCATCATGTCTCATCAACTCCACTTGTCACCCTTTACATAACAGCTGAAATAAGCCACAATTTTTTCTACATCCTATTAATAATAAGCTGTTTCCAAAAGATGGATTTTTAAAGGATCCGCTTGTCACTTTGCATTGTTACAGCATTGGCAAGATTGCTGTCAACACGAGCAGCTTGAGATTGTTTGCCATATTTTTTTTTAGCTTTGAACAAAACTGTCAGGCTTTAAGCTGCGATGGGGAGTGTAGCTGTGTTTTGATGTATAGGCAAACACTTCCTACCTAGTTATTAAGCAAGTCAGCAGTGTTTAAGCAAAGGCCAGCATCTGTTTGTTCTATTGTACTGCATCAAATGATATGACTAATTAGTCAACTTCCTAGGCTCGAGACATAGACTAATTAATTCATTTCAGTGATATAATCCACAGCTGGAACAAAGACTGCTCTGTGAGATTTGTCTATTGAGATGCAAGTTAAATATCCCTATATTAAATCTAAAGCACTATTCTATTCTGAAGATAAGCTTTTAACATTAAAGCAACACACTTGGCTTTAATACTGGATCTCATAAACTAACTGCATATGTGCTTATTTGTGTGATTTTTTAAAAAATATTGTTTTATTTATATTTATTAGCGTATTTAAATAATAATAATAATAATAATAATAATAATAATAATAATAATAATAATAATAATAATAATAATACACATTTCATTTATTATTAATTAATAAAAAATTAAATACATTGATAAGTATTTTTTTTATTGGTGCTGGGCAACGATAATCGTGATTAATCTGATCCAAAATAAAAGTTTTTGTTTATATAATATATGTGTGTGTACTGTGTATATTTATTATGTATATATAAAGACACACACATAAAGTATATATTTTGAAAAAATGTACATGTATATATTTATATTCATATATTTTATAATATATATACATTTATTTAATATATAAACATAACAAGTTTTCTTAAATATATAAATGCATTTGTGTGTATTTATATATACAGTACATAATAAATATACACCGTACACACTCATATATTACTGTATGTACACAAAACCTTTTATTTTGGATGTAGTTAATCACGATTAATCATTTCCCAGCACAAAATTATATATATGAAGATATATAACATTTTATAGATAATTATACTAATATATACTAAAATATGTTTTATAGACACACAAATATATTTTAATAATAATAATAATAATAATAATAATAATAATAATAATAATAATAATAATAATAATAATAATAATAATAATAATAATAATAATAATAAACATTCTACATATTATTCACAAAATATGGCACTATAATACATTAAAAACAACTTAGAATAACCCTCATTTGAATAATAAACAGCAGGGTAGAGACTTTATGCACAACATTTTGTGCATCTGATGGACGTTTTCTGTCAGTACTGTACGTTGTCTGTGCATTTAAGCACGAACACTTGTCCACAATTGGTGACTGAGACACAACCCATAGTACTAGCTGCCTGTCACCGCCGTGCGGTGCTGTTCAAGTAAGATGGCAGGTGAGCCATCTCTTCTGATCACCGATTCCATTAGTAAAATTTCATTTCACTTCTGCAAGATGCCTGGCAGCCTCCCAGAGGACGGGCGGAATGCAAAGGGTGAGAGATGGTACTCATCACATGGTAAATGATGTGCATCATTCCTCAGACTGTCATCCATATTTCTATCAAATCAAAGTTCTGTGACGAACGAGGCTATATGAGGGCACATCCTTCATGAAATACCAAAAGACATTTCCTAGGGTAAATTAGAATACCAGTCTGCAGGATGTGCAGTAGTATATGATCAGTAACAGAAGAGAACAGAAATACCTGTAAAGACAGTAGTGGTGATGACCTTGCTCTCTTGGCTTCCTCTCACTGCGTTCAGCTTGATCTCGTACTCCGTTGCTGGATGGAGGCTGGTTAGGGTGTAGTTGGTGATGTCATTGTCAATCACCACATTGTCCATCCTACCTGTGATGACAAATAGTAATGCTGACTTATTTGCCTAATTTGTTCAAATTAGACATGCTTTAAATATAAGGCAAAGAATGTACCTTTTGGTGATTGGTAAGACATTTTATAGTAATCAAAGGGTGCGAGTGGTTGAATCCATGATATGGTTACAGATTCCTCTGTGACGTACAGCACACTCATATCTCTGGGAGGGTCCATACCTGCATTATGAAAAAAAAAAGAAAAAAAAAGTTTACTGAGGCAAAAGTCATTGTTATTTATGTACATAGATTCTGCTAACATACTTTAGCCATTTATATGTTTATAAGCAACTGAAAAAAAACACAAATGTCAGGGCATGTCAAAACTTCTCCAGGCCCCCAAAACACCCTTAGACCCCAGAGGGTTAATAGTGAGAACTGGACCTTATATATTACACTATTCAACTGATCAATTCATTATTATTATTTTATAGATTCTCCAACGCAATGTTATTAATTTCAGTGGAACAGTCATTGTCATTCTTTTCTATTCTCATGTAATTTATTTCCTATTTCTGTTTGTCAACAGCCCCAGAGAGGAGGAGTATGAGTAGTGGACACACAACACTCTTCACAAGGACATTTGCATTGTTATTGTCCGCTGCTGTCCAGCAGGGACTCTTTCATGATTTGTTTATCTGTCTCAATAGCACTTAGCATTGCTAAAGTAAAGGTTACACTGCCTCTGAAAACAGTTTAACAGACTAACAGTGGTTCTGGAGCATTCTGACAATTGAGAGGAAATAAACTGATTTACTATTGCCATTATTGACGTGGCCAGTCCTTAAAGCGAGTGAAAAGCCATTCACACCTCCCGTATTCATTAGACTAATGCATTCAATTCATAAACTACGGGTGGCAATTCATAAATAGGTTGTCAACCTCATTTAAATGCTTTCAGGGTAAAATATTCCCCAGTAAATGAGTTGTGATTATTCATGTATGCATATCTTAATTTATTTTCCACTCAGCAGAGTAGTCAGTAAATATATATCCAGACTTTTTATAAAGGGCACCAAGAACAACTTTTTTTCAGCCCATTCCATCTGCATTTTTCAGTTTCTTATTGTTGAGCATATGGTGACCTTTTTTTCACTTATGTTAATGTAAAGGAGCGGTAATGTGTGAAAATATGGTTTCTAACTAAAGCAAGAACATGTTGAAAATGTACTAAACACATTTCTAAGCTAACAGGCTTTATAAAACACTAGACAACAACAGGTGCGAGTGCTTAAATTGCTCATGTACAAATCACATCATTACAATAATAATAATAATATGGAGCAAAGTAAAAGTTGAAACTTTTTTTATTTAACTAATCAAGCTGCTGTGCAGGTGGCCTGCTGCAGAGTTAATTTCTATGTTTAGAAATAGCTCCGAGACAATATCTCCTTTGGCAACTGCAAATATCAGTTCAGTGACAGAACAGCTGAATAATTCTTGACACCTCCACATTGAGAGAGAGGTAATTAGGGGAGGATTACACACTGCTGAATTAATTAAGACACAAAAGGGTGAAAAATATGCTGTGCAGCTGTGTGCAGGAATCATAATGAGAAAATCTAGCAGGTATAGACGAGATCTTGTTCTGCGCACGCTCACAAATAACTGTTAAATGACTAACACAAATGCTAAAACCTTTAAGGCACAGTTTACCCAAAAATGAAAATTTATGTAATCACATACCCACCATCAACTTCTTCAAAACTCAAAATAAAAAATTTTGTCCACAAAAAAAAATCAAAATATCTTATTTTGTGCTCAACAGAAAAAAATTAAAAAAAAAAAAAAAAAATTCATACAGGTTTGTAACATCTTGAGGGTGAGTAAATGGCCTTCAGGTCAACTATTCCTTAAAAGAGCACCCTAGCATGTTAACTTGTTTTATGATTTCTCAAAATAATCAACACAACCACTCAAACAGACTATAAATTTAGTAAAATTGTTCCTTTTCAGTAATATTTGCAGTATTTTCAGTACAGCACCACTGTGAAGTATAATTTTAATTTTTATTCTTCCTACTGAATTTTGCGTCTTCATTAATCCTCTCATTTCTGTTAAGCCAGAGAATTTCATTCACATCAAATAGTATGTTTTCTCAAGTGGTGGACTTAAGGAAAGAACAGCATGAATGCTGAATCCATGAATGGCACAAATGTAGTTCAATATCTCTGCAGGTCTCTTTTATTGCTTGGAAAAAAAAATTCTTTGTCTAAACGCTGCGGTTGAACACTTTTCATATCTTGAAAGAGATGAACTCAACAACTTGATTCAGTAATGCAGAATAGGAGAATGGAGAATAGATAGGCCACCATCACAAAATAGGTTTTCACAGGTGACACTTTATATAAATAGCCCAGTCATGATAGTTGTGTGAACAATTTC
Organism: Cyprinus carpio; assembly: GCF_018340385.1. Classification (NCBI taxonomy): domain Eukaryota; kingdom Metazoa; phylum Chordata; class Actinopteri; order Cypriniformes; family Cyprinidae; genus Cyprinus; species Cyprinus carpio. The sequence continues at coordinate 19,900,013 of NC_056598.1, read as the reverse complement.
ATAAATTGCACTTCCTGTGCTGTGTGCATTACAAACCCAGCTGGTATCAATTTGATGCTGTCTGACAGCATGCCATGAATATAGCATTACTTTGGTTTCTCCATTTTAACTGTTTTTGAAATCAAACTGAAATGATTCATGAAAATGATACATGCGATTTGCATGAGGTCCAGAAAAATATACAGTCTGTTCAGAAAAGTGTTAATTGTTTTGAGTGCACTGGTGTAAAATCAACTGAGAAAGCCCTGTTTTTAAACATTAAATAAGCACATTTAACAACCTCAGACATAATATCCTTGAACATCATGAACATTCATTAGTATTAATACCTGTTGCGACTGAGCCTAAAACTGGCTTTGAGGTCACATTGCCGTGCATGGTAACCAGGGTAACAGTGTACCGCCTGGAGGGCAGGAGACCAGTGAGTGTGATTTTGGTTTTGGACCCATCTAGAGCAATCTCAGAATCATCACTGGAGTCCTGAGCATTGTAGTTCAAGCTGAATGCGTCAGCAGGCGGTGCCGGTGCACTCCATGCCACAGTCAATGAATCAGAAGTGACATCGGAGAAGAAGAGCTGTGTGATAGGGCGGAACCCTGAAATTGAATGACAACAACTATATTACAAAATACTGGCTCTTGTGATTAAAGATCTCTTAGTTGATTGGCACATCCTCACAGGAAGGAGGAAAGAAGAGTACAAGAATGAAGAACAATGAGGTGATCGGTTTGCAGAAGAGATGCAGCCAGTTAGTAGATATCAAGCAAATGATGGAAACTGGATGAAGAAAAGTGGAAAATGGTGAAGGAGTATGATAAAATCTTGATAGTGTAGATAAAAATGTATTGATGTGGCATGCCAAAGCCAAGTGAGTGATAACAACAAAGACAAAATGCATAAAGAAGATAAAGTGTGAAGAGTTATGACTTTGATAGAGTAAAAAAAAAAAAAAAAAAGTGAAGTGAAGCAGAATTTGAGGCATTCTCAAACCCCCAGGGGCTCATAACTGCGGGGGGTTCTAGAAAGTTTGTGAAAGAAATGTTAAATTAAATTCAAAAAGATTTGTGCCATTAATTTAATGCGTTAATTTAGTGCATTAATCAGAAATAATGGAATTTAAAAAACAGAATTAATCAAACCCTGACCATTATGTAAATCCCATAAAAAGGGATTTCTTTTTTTACTACTGGAGCAATTCAAGCACAGAAGTATGGTTTTCATACCGCCACTAGCGCCAACACACCTTGCCATACCACACTACTGAGAGCAGACTGAGTTATTATCACAGGATGTGCACTTGGATTCAAAAACAGCTGGACAGAGTGCAGAATGAAACCAGAAATAGAATGAGATAGAAAACAGAGGTCACACAACAAATTTTTCAAAGTTGCACTTGACATGCCGTCATAAAAATCAATTACAAACTGGATTATACCACCATTATGTCACAATAAGTGAGTTGTTTGAACTATCTTTATTTTCTCAGGAAATATTCTTTCATTATATGCAATTTATTGTGCTCATTAAAAAAAACAACAACAAAAAAACTGATTAACATTTATAAAGATGTTCTATTTGATAATTTTAATTTCATACGTTTTTAGGGCTATGAATCAATTACACGATCTTACCACTAGTTATTAAACAAAATGATGGAAATTGAATGAAGTGGATAATGGTGATGAAATATGTTTAAATCTTGATGCTGTAGATATAAATCTATTGATGCGCCATGCAAAAGCAACTGAGCGATAAAGACAAACTGTTGTAGAAATGCATAAGGAAGAAGAGGAAAATGATTAAATACATCTATTTTGATGATAATTAAAAAGGTTGGGAACCCCCGGAGTACAGGACAGAATTTTAATGAAAGATGATTAGAAGCAATTACAATTGAACCTGCTTGAAAAAAGCTACAGGAGCCATTGTATCTTCTTTGCACATGGTTAACAATGAATCAAAGGTCTTACATCCACACCATCCTGAATCCTCATGCAATTATCCAAGAAATTAGTGATATTTCTGGCCAAAACTGACATGACATGTCACGAGGCGGAGATGAGGCGATGCTTTGGCTACTCAACAATGATTCCTGTACTCTATTTCCCAAAAGATCAAATTACCTGTGAAGGCATCAATAGTAGCTGCAGTGCTCTGCTGCCTGCCTCTCTGTGCTGCAACTGTAATGGTGTACTCGGTGCCCGGCTCTAGACCTGTCAGTGTGGTGGTGTTGACGTCCTTGGGCACCGTCAGCTCAGTTGTGACTCCAGTGGAGGAAGTGTAGGTCACTTTATAGTGATCAATAGGCCCCTGCACTGTGCCCCACAACAGGGTGATGGTGTTGTCTGTGGAGGCTGTGACAGTCAAATCCAATGGGACATCCAGACCTAACAATCAGAGTACACTGTGGCTGTTTCAAGGTTTGCAATGAGAATATTAAGCTGTGTGGTTCAGTAAACCATATTACAAACATTATATATCAGTCTACTGGCAAAAACAGGTTTGCACAGAGTCAGCAGCAGGAATACAATCTCCATGCAATTGAAATTTGAAATAATTTTATCCCTTACCCGTTCTGGCATTCATCGTTGCTGGGGAGCTTTGGTTGGCGCCTAGAACTGCTGAAATTCCTATGCCATACTCTGTGCCAGGCAGCAAATCTAAAGAGGAGAGAAAGTAAAATAGCAAAAGACAGAAAAAAAAGAGCAATACATTATGCACATAAGCAATATATTTTGCTGTCACTAAACAAGTATAAGTTTTGGGTAAATAAAGATTTGTGGGCGTTCACAATTAGTTCATAATGAGAGACTGAGTCAAACATCTTGAAGTGCACGTAGAGGTGAGAAACAAATAATTTATTTTCAATACTTATTACCAGAAATGTTCCTTACTTGCAAAAAAGCTGTTAAAGAAAGAAAGAAAAAATGTCTGTATGCCAGCAAATTTGAAAGAGTAGCCATAGCCTAGACTGAGGATTCAGGGTCTTAAAGTTGGGCATACAGTCAAATCTGTCAGTATATATAAAACTTTATGTACAGATACATAAAAAAATCAAAAACGTTATTTATACAAATCACAAATCTTGTTTATGATGTATTTAACAATATCCTCAAGTCATTGTAGAGACAAAGCAATAAAAATACAGGAATACCTCAACCCATTACAGTGACAAAGCAATATTGTCACGATTTCACCAAGGAAGGCAATGAAGACGAATATAATCCACAAAAATTCAAACAATCACCTACACTAAACTGAACAGAAAGGAGACTCTAAATAGGGGAGCTGACGAGGGGCCAACAGGTGAAGGGAGTTAACTAATAATGACTAACGAGCAAATTAACTAAAGAGCTTAAACCAAACAGGAACAAAACCATATGAGGAAAAACAGGAACAGAGAGACGTAACAGAAAAAAACAACACTAAAGTTCACAACCCTAACAGTACTCCCCCTCCCCGGAAGGCACAACCTCAAGCTGTAGCAGGACGAACCAATGAGGGCAGGAGGGGGTGTGGGAGCATGACGAAGGGGTGGCAAAGGGCTGGTAGAAGGGCAGGCAGAAAGGCAGGAGACGCCAGGATGGAGCTGGAGTAGGAGGAGCAAGACAGGACCCAGACCGCAGCCATGAAGGCGGCCCCCAGTGGAGCCGACTGATGGCGGCGGAGCACGTGGTGGTGGAGCCCGAGGCAGAGATGGAGAGCCGATGATCCAGGGCAAAGCCGAAGATCCAAGGAGCCAAGGCGGAGAAGTTGGCTTTGGCAACCGAGGCTTAAGCGGAGATCCGGAAGGCCGTGCCGGAGCCGGAGCAACAAAGGACTGAGGTGGAGCTGGAGGGAAGGAGGAGCCCAATGGAGCTGGAGGGACGAAGGGATTAGGCACAGCCGGAGGAGTGCAGTCCCAAGCTGGAGGTTTGGGGGACAATTGACCAAGACGGAGACGAGGAGCTGGAAGCCATGGTGGAGCCGCTGGGTCGCAGGGCCTCGGTGGCTGGAGGTGGAGCTTGACGCCAATGGAGCTGGGGATGGGCAGACCCGTGGCGAGCCCACGCCACAGATGGTGAGCAGAGGGTGAGCAGAGGGGCTGACAGGATCCAGAAGAATGAACGTTGAGGAAGGGAAGAGATTAATGAGAGAAGGCGGGAGAGGGATATTTGGTGGCATTTCTTGCCAGAATGACAAAGCAGATGATGGACATATTTGTAACTCAGTATTCCAGTCTATTAAATCTCCCAAGTCCAGTTCTTGCTCACCCTCAGCGGTGCTGCAGTGGGCGGGGCTTTCCTTTGCCCCCGCGATCTTCACAGCTATTTCCACCGTCACTTGTGCTGTTGGCTCTCACACTTGGTCAGACACTTGGGGCTCTGGCTCCAGGGCGATCATCAGCTCTGTCGCTCTTGATGGCAATGGCTCAATGACCACGGCAGGCTCTGGCTTTCCATCTGCTGTGGGCTCGGGCAGCTCCACGCCGAGGGGTGGTAGTTGACTGGGCTTTGGACTAGAAGTTTTGATAGGTGATGACGGGCTGTCGGCACTCACATGTGATGACCCCAGGCTGGGCTCTGCTTCGTCCATGGTGAATGCTGATCTGACAATCCACAGCACGAAGCTGATGTTGATCATAAGCGACTAGCATGGATCAGCTCTGGGCAAGATGAAGCATATATTGTCTTCTAGGCCGCACCAGAATCCCTCCATTAAGATGCAATGGAAATTTTCGAAAACCTTGAGCATATATTTCTCCGGGTCACGGCCGTTTTGGAAAATGAAGACTGTAGCCCCTGAAGGGCTATGAACACTGCCCTTCGGGGCCACAATAATTGAGGCCTGTTCAAGCCTTATCTTTCTGTCACAATTCCACCAAGGAAGGCGATGAAGACAAAGATAATCCACAAAAATATCTTTAATAATAATCCACACTAATATATGAAAGATAATGACTCCGGGTAATGTAAACACATGTGACTAAACAATAACTGACAGTAAACTGAACAGAAAGGAGACTCTAAATAGGGCAGCTGACAAGGGGGAAAAAAAGGTTAACTAATAATGAATAACGAGCAAATGAACTAAAGAGCTTAAACCTAACAGGAACAAAACCATACAAGGAAAAACAGGAACAGGCAGACATAACAGAAAAAGACAACACTAAAGTTCATAACCCTAACAAATATACATAAATGATATTTTACATATTTGAAATGTTAGGATAAATGTGAATTTGTGATGGCATGTTGTTTTATTATAATTAGAATAATTGTAAAGCTTTTTAATCTTTAACTTCAATTTTGAAGCAACAGTTGTATTTTAAATATAAAAATTTTAAATGTGAATTGTATTGAAATTTTTAAGATTTTTAAATGGAATTAACAATAAACAATTTTATTATGAATAAAACCATTTTACCAAGTATTGGTTCCATATCCTATATAATATCTGAAATTCGGTTATGTCAGATATTATAATATATTATATAGAAATTGTATAGAATATTTCAATACTATGAAATAAAGGAAAAAGTTGGGTTTGAGTTTACCAGTGAGAGTAGTTTTGGTGGTGGCACCATCATTGCGTGGGACAATGACTTTGTCATACTGATCACCAGCCAGTGTGCTGTAAACCACCCTGTAGCCTTCTACATCTGCCTCACTATTGTCCCATTCCAGCTCCAGGCTAGTGGAAGTTTTCGACAGCACTCTCAGGTTCTTTGGTGCATCGATTTCTAAAAAAAAAAACACAATCGATAATGTACTAGTCACATAAAAGAAAGCTGGATTATCAAGCTGCATTTCTGGAATCAAATATAAATGTTTACTTTTGTGAAGCAGACCTGCTCCACTTAAAGATATCAGTATAGCTAAAATAAAGAATGTGAAAACTAAGTTAAAAAGTGAATGTTGAAAGATAATTCACTCAGTCAGAACTGCTTTCCTTCACCTGTAATAAACTCTGTGGAAATGGCTCCACTCTCAGTGCCATTCCAGACTCCACTGACTGATACTTCATACGTGGATCCAGGCCTTAGGACTTGGAGGGAGTACTGGCTCAGAGTAGGCTGCAGGCGAAAGGTGGTCTTTGGTCCGTCCACCCCTAACAGCCCATATCGCAATATAATCTGGTCCACTTTAGCCTTGGGTGGGCTCCATTCCACAAAGGCAACTGTGTCTGAGATGTCTCGTACAATAAGCTGTGTTGGTCCATCTATAACTGATGGAAAAAACATAAGACAACATCATTGATATGAGAAAAGTCAGAGCTTCTCAATATGCTAGAAGGGTTTTCAACCATGAGCCTGAGAACCCCGGGTGTCCATACAAGCACTCCAGGTAGTCGACGGAGATAATATAGAAAACATACTAAATTTTCTTTTAAATTCTGACTTTTTAAAGAATAATAATAATAATAATAATAAAAAAAATCTGATAAGCATTATATCGTTTAAATACAAATTCAGTTACTAAAAGTGATACTGAAAAAAATCTAGGAAAGGGAGAAGGTCCTTGGCTCTGTAAAGGTTTAAAACTCTTAGTATAGAAGTCATAGAAGTTTCTCTAACATGGTAACAGCGACATAAGAACTTTTGTTTTGAGTAATTTGTACCTAAGGGCATTTATTTGATTATTTGAGTTTAATATCTGAAAAATAAAAATAAATAAAAATGAAACATCCCTTTTTGTACCATAAAATACAGATGAAAAAAAATGTGAATTTGCTTGAAGTGTATTTTTCCACAGAAAAACATAGCCCTGAGCTATAGACATAACAGGTCTTAGTGCATTCAGAGTGAAAAAATAACCACAAAAAGGACTTTGCTATATTGTATCTATTGTATCATTAGAATTTCACCAAGATAATGGTGCAGGGTCAAAAAGTGTTTGCAACATACTTAAAAAAAAAGAAAGTGCAATGTTGTGGGAATGTGCAGAACCTGATAACGCTGAATTTGCAAGTTAAGCTTGAACTTTAAATATAGTGAACTGTGACTGTGTCTGATTTAAAAGGTGAGGTGTGTAATTTATGTGGCACAAAAAGTACCAGAGGAAATTGCAAAAATAACATCCCCCCCCCGCGCCCCCAAACAGGAACTCATTGTAATGCCTGCCTCCATCTACTGTAACGGCTGCTCAGTTCAGCTAGGCTGAACGTACTATAACCTACTGAAATTTTGATGACATTCATTGTTTCTTGAAAAAAAAAGCTAATTTGCCAGAAATTTGCTAACATCACAATACATAGAATGGCTGTCACTTGATCAAGATGTTTTTATGGTATTGTTACAGTATTGCTTAACAGCCAAACCCTGAATCTTGGGACAAATGCCACTGGTTAATTTGGTTCAAGTTGAACTACTTGAACCAAATAATGTTTGAAAGCCACAGTGTTTACCTCAAGTCTTATTAACTGGCAATATATAATAATATTGAAAATTACACACTTCACCTTTAAGATATCCCTGGTTTGAAGTACAGTACATGAGAAAGTGTCAATAATATTCGTCAGCAGGCAGTCCCTCTGCAAACACGCACTCAAGCGTCTGAATCAAGCGGCCATGCTGAGCCTCCAACAGGCTCTTTTAATAAGACGCTAACTGACTGTGTGAATAATTAACCTGCTTCTTTATATAGGGCAACATGACCATCTGCCTTAGAAACAGGTATTGGGAAGGAAAATTAACATCTCTGGTACTTATGACCTCAAGAGTTCAGCTCATCTCCAACCTCGACCTCATTCTGCTGTGATATGCAAAATGCTTCTAATTGGACCAGGTGAGACTGCGCTGAATTCTATGTTTACCTTTCTAAAGATGAGCCTACAACATATACTGCGCATGATGCCATTGTGACTCCCTAAAGAGTATTACAACTACATAATGCGACCCGTTAATCAAACACGAGTGTTTCAAAGGAACCCCAAGTAAATGAAGAAATTATGTCACCTCAGGTTCATGGGAATATTTACTTTAAGTTCTCTGCACAGCCTATTCAATCCACAAGGGTGATTTCTTGGTTTTATTCAAGGCGCACCAGCACAGACTCATTTTTAAGTCCAGGCACACCAGAGACCAGGCAGTAGATTACTGTTTATTTTTTCCCGAAAATGTTGTAAATTTAGCGCTTAAGCATAATTACTGTGAAGCAAACTCATGAGGCGCCGAGCGCACGCTTAGCAAAGCTCATCTTCCCGGGGCTTCTCCGGGGATAGATAAATCTTTGCACACATAAATAATTAAGTGACATCAAATTTGTCTTTCTTTATCCAATAAGGTATCCGTAGTGGACGCGTGAAATATTAATGGACTCGCATCCATAATTAATGCCTCTTTAATTATGCTCGACCGTGAGGCCCGTAGAAATTAATGGTGTTTTCACAGCAGACATGCAATTTCAATTGTCCAGGAAAAGTTCAATTGAATATAATCCTCCTGTCTGTAAGTGACAGAAGAAGAATTCTTGGGTGAAGTTTACATTAAGTGCATAATTGCTGCCAGACTCACTCATTCATCATAGTGACATTTTCCATTAGCTGAAGCAATGTGACACCTCCTTGCAGTTAATGCCTTCCCAGCCCAGCTCGGCCCCTCTCACATGCCATTTGAAAGTTCTGTTTACATGCCTTCCTTTGTGAGTGCACTATATCACTGGCTGTATGTTTTTCTGCATGTCTTGTCAGACACATTTGCAATAGCGTTTCGTTCTGACAACACACTGTCAGCAGACTAACAGTAAAATGACTGTATTCGTAGTATAGTTTGAAGGTGAGCCCTCTGTTCAGCCTCACTGCTGCACCACTGATTTCAGCACCAAGGACAGGGGAAAAACAACAGGACATGGCAGATGGGTGGAGGAAATCACTGCTCAAGCCACTTCCAACTTGTCAGCTTCATCTACAAAAGAGACACTAGTGACTCAGCTGGCTGAGTAACCTGAGGGGGAAAACACTTCACATTGTTCGCTCTTTCATCTTCTCAGCACACAGAAAGCAACGGTAAACTGGATCTCCCTGCACTGTGCATCCGCCCGAGGAGCATTTGTTTGCTTTGCAAACTTTTATGTCTTCATCAATGATGAAACACTCTGTTCTACCATTCCACACTAAGAGCATCTACACTGTCTATCACAAAACTTGATTGCTTGGTGAGCATGATTCAGTCAACTAGGGATGGCTAATACTAAATAATAACAATAAATACTAATAATAATACTAAAAAATAAGGCATTATAATATAATAATATAATATAAAATAATAATGCTGTCAAAAGATTAATCGCGATTAATCACATCCAATATCAAACTTAATACATTTATTTAAAAAATATATACATGTATGAGTGTGTATTTATATATAAATAATAAATATACACATATATTTTGATATATGTGTATAAACCATTTGAAAGCGCTAAATATAATATAATATAATATAATATAATATAATATAATATAATATAATATAATAAATATAATATAATATAATATAATATAATATAATATAATATAATATAATATAATATAATATAATATAATATAATATAATATACATAGAAACATTTGCAAATAAGCAAAAAAAAAAAAAAAATTGGAAATTTTATCAGTAATGTATCGGTATTGTGGACAAGAGCTGTCTAGTATTGCTTTTTTCAATGTCATACTGGAATACAGTGGTACATTAAAAGACATTAATTACCATATGAATCCATTAGTTTTGTCACTGTGGAGCCATGCAAATGGTCTTCAAGTTCTTCAGAAACAAATTACTGAACAAAAGGCTTAAGTTGCACTATAGAATCTTACACAGAACTTATTGACTAAAGGTGCAATATACTTACATTGTAGGGGTAATGAGAAAATGCAAGTATTGAGACGCAAAAACCACTCTAGGTAGGTCATTAAAAATCAAAGACTTATACAGCAAGTTCAAGAAAAACACGACTGAGTTATCGGAGAATGAAACAGCGAGGCGTGGGTGTTCCTATAGATTGGCTGGTACAGCATGGTGCTAACAATGCCAAGGTCATGAATTTGATTCCCAGGGAACACACATACACTAAGTGTAATACTTGAATGCAATGCAAAATGCTTGGAATAAAAGTCTGTCAAATGCATAAATGTAAACGAGTAAGAGGCATACGTGTTATAACGGTTGCAGTAACAGGCTGGCTCCTTCCCTGGTCTTTCAAGGCCACCAGGTTGACAGTGTATTCTTCCCCAGGCCGCAGCCCTGTTTGGTGGAACGACGTGATGGTACTGGGTAGTTGTGCTGTCATCCCTCCATCATTGTCCTTTGATGTGCACAAGACACAAACACATACGAAAATATCACATTTCACAATTCTGCCATCAGAGTGCAGACAGGCATGCAGGAACAAACAGTACACCACTCGAATCAACAGAGATTGTTTTCAGGAGGCAGTCGGCTGTGTAAAAAAAGAAGCTGCTGGAATCTTAGTGTAGATACATTTCGCCAGATGTTTGATGTATTGAATCAAGCCTTGTTTTTTTCCCAACTAGCTTAGCAGAGCACTTTATGAGTTTGATGCATCACACCCCACAAGACTAACTAACCTCCCCTGGATCGCTTATGAAATCAAGCAATATCAAAGTGCGAGAGGGTTTCAGAAGATGTGACTGATTTAAAAAGCCTCTTTCCTTTTGTTCTTTGCCATTGTCTCGGTGAAAGCACACTTGTCCCAGCCCTCGCATCCATTACGATAATGTGGAAAATCAGTATGGCTCCTACGCTTTGTAGGATTAAATGCGCAGAGGATAGGACTTGCATTTCTAATATGATTTCCCCAGTGACGTACCAAAGTTGGCTCTCATACACAGTACTCTTAGCAGACCCTCTCATCGGTGGAAGATTGAAGTACACCATGATCCCCCGCCCTCGACCATCAGCTTCTTTGTATTCACTTCCTATTCTCTCGAAAGAGGCTTTTGACTTTGATTCCAAGTTATTTTCTTCTTTTAGTCCAAAAATGAAGAATTTATGAAACTCACTTTGCCAGGACGTAAGCTATGAATTTAGCTGAAAGCTAAAACAGTGGGATGAGACCCAGACTTCCCAGCACAGGACAGAAAATGCACTCTTCAAGGGGTCCTAAAATGTGTGGCTTTTACTCGGCTGAGCTCTCAAAACTGTCCGCAAATAGATTTGCCAAATCATCTCCTGGCTGAAGGAAATTCTTTGTGTGAACCATTTTAGCAAACCATAATCCCCACTTTACCCGTTTCCATTACACACAAGCACACCTCTGATATGTCTTTTGTTGGAGGGGAAGAGTGTGTTTACATATTCAATGGCTGGGTCTTAATAGTAATAGCTACAACCAAATGAAATAAACGACGCCTCAGGGGCTCTGATGCGTTTTTGTTATTATACATAGGGAGAGATGTTTCACCTCGATGTGAAATGACAGGTATGTTGCAGAGGAGACATGCTGTTTTGCATACGGCGATGTCTCCCACAGCTATTTTATAATGAGGCACCGAGCACAAGCTCCACATTTTGCTGGCATGCAGGAGCTGGACGTTTTTCTTCTTCCTGTGAGGGTGCAGAATGCACATGCTGAAAATGTTTTGTCCTTTCTCCAGATGGAACATTTGAAAGGGGATTAGTGAGAACATCTCTGCCTGGATGTATTGTGTTTTTGCCATGATGCAGAATAATTCTCTTTCAAACAAGGACAGATTGACATTTATCATGCTGAGAGGCACCTGTCAGAAACCGAATCATCTTTGGCTTCAAAAAGCATTAATTTATCAGCTGTGCACAGATGTCTGTCAAAACCTTACATTGCAGTTTTCTTGTTTACTGTTGTGGAAATACAATGCGGCAGATGTTGAAGTCCACAAATGCTACCAGATTCCAGAACCTTAGTGTTGTTTCGCCAGAAGCACCGCAGGGGCAGAATCAAATGAAGTGTGACCTTCTAAGGAAAGCCTTACCTTGGGAATGAAGCTTATTTCCCAACCATCAAACAAGTAGTCTAAGGGTTGCCACTGAACCTCCACAGATGTCTCCATGATGGATTTGAAGAGTAAACCGTCTGGATTCGAGAGATCTAAAAGGTACAGATTGATGCATTATTGGCCTCCGTCCTGTGTGTGTTCAATAAATCAACATTTTTCTCAGCCAAGGTGGATCTTTACTCTCTGCTTTTAGCTCTGTAAAAAGAGAGCAGTGGATACAGAGAGGTTCACTTTGCGGACATATTCAAGTTTATTTTAGTTTTCCCAGATATTTTAAACATGCAATGGGTCTTAAATCAGTTTACATTTTTTTGTATAAAGGACGCAGTCGGGAAACCTGAAGAATAGAAGTCAGGAAATAGCATTACAGTCATTTCACAGTGTACACAAGTGAACCTCCAGCCTTTTCAGTGTCAACAATAGTAAGAGCCTCCAGAGGATTTAAAAATAATATAATGGAAACAGTAATAAAACGCTATCTCTGCTTGAAGTGTTCTGCAGCGTCCATGTATATGATGACATACAAAGGTTTGTAAGTAAATGATAATGTGTGATCATACAATAAATAGTACTAAATAAACTCTGGCAGTAGTCAGTAGTCTATGTTGTTCTCCTTCACAATAACCTACCTATACTACTGTTCAAAAGTTTGGGTTAAGCAGAATTTTTTATTTAAAAGAAATTAAAGCTTTTATTCAGCAAGGATTTAATTTATCAAGATTTAAAATGAGATTTAAGATTAAGATTTGAGATTTAAGATTTGTTACAAATTTCTATTCATATAAGTGCTGTTTTTAACATCATAAAAATTCTGAAAAAAAAAAAAAAAAAAAAAAAAAAAAAAAAAAATATATATACATAAATTTAGAGATATATATATATATAAAATACAGTTTCCACAAAATATTAAGCAGCATTACCTTTTTTAACATGGGTAACAATAAGCAGCATTTTAGAGTAATTTCCAAAGGATCGTGTGACACTGAAGACCAGAGTACTGCCATCACAGGAATAAATTACTGTACATTATATAATATAGAAAAATAGAAAAGAGTTATTGTAAATTGTTATATGATTTCACGTTACTGTATCTGTTTCTTTATTTCCTTCCTTGCGATATGTTTTCCTATTGATAACTGCACAGGATTTTGGCTATTGCAAGCATATCCTTCAATTGCAGAAAATAGGCAATAATGTTCAACATCTTTGTTACATTATAGAAATTATGACTCCACTAGTTGAATATCTCAGAAGTCTAAGCAAATCCTCGATGCCTGCCAGATGCCACATGCAAATAGCAATTTCTTTCAAATTTATTAAGTTTCAATTTTCTTCATTATCTCTGAATTACCTGCAAAAATGTAAGAAATAGAAGGCAAGTGCTTTGTGATTGTCTGTAGAATGCCCAACTGGCTTTTCAAAAATAATAGAATGTTTGTTATGATGTGTTCTATTCTAGGCTGAGGCATTTTGCTCAAGGCTGACAAGCAGTGACTGTATACAAAAGGCCCTCTAGCATTTTGCCAGTCTGGCACTGCTACTCACCAGGTGGTGGGTGTCTAATCATATCCTGTTGGCAAAGACAGCCAGTTGTTCTTCTGAAGAACTAACATGAGGTATGTGTGTGTGTGTGTGTGCAAATGGAACTGTGAAGGAGTGTGTAATCTCTCATCCAGGTCTATTAAACATGGGTCATGCTTGGGTAACAATGATGCACTTACAATGAAAATGTCACATTCAAGATCTATGCAAAACACCTCAGACATTTCAATAGAAAATAGCCTTATCTGACCAAAACACCAATGCTATTTGAATAAAAGAGCTCTCAGGAGAGAAGTGCACTCACAGGTGGAGACTAAGGTGTTCATTGGGGCACTTATGATGTTGTCGATCACCGCATACACATTGATGTTGTACTCCAGACCCGGCTCCAACCCTTTGATGGTGGTGTTGGTAACATTTCCTGGGACTCTGATCTCTAGTTGGACTCCACCAGGGGTTGTGGGGGCGTAAGTGATGAGATAGTCTGTCAGGATCACAGGCCCCTCCCATTCCAGATCAATGGTGTTCTCTGACACTCCCCGAACTCGCAGATTCATAGGAGGTGACACTGTGCATAAAAAGGCAGATGGTATCACATGAATATATATTATTCTGATCAAAAAGCAATCATTCTGAGGAGACAGGTATGGAAAATTCTCTGATGTGATCTAAAGCAAATCACACTGCAAGCATTTTACAACTTTTGTTCACAGATTACTTTTTAATAGAACACAGACAGACAGACAGACAGATAGATAGAAAGATAAGATTGATAGATAGATCTTCTGTTTTGTAATTGATTTTTTCTTTTATTTGAAAAACCAGACAAAAAAGTAAAATGCACATATGGCTATTTAATTTATGCAATGGTGAAAAAAAAAAAAAAAAAAATAGGTAAAATACATGGGGGAAAACGTGAAATCTGTGTCCAGTGTTTCATTTTGTTTGGTTTCGGCTTCAGCTAAGAATTTTCATTTCAGTGCATCCCTGATGGACGGACGGACGGACAGCTAGATAGATAAATAGATAGATAGATAGATAGATATTTTTAAGTTGATGTCCAGACGGACAGATGGACAGATAGATATTTTTAAGTTGATGTTCCAAGCCACATCTAGTTTTATCTGACACTGATGTTCTGTTAAGTAGTGAACTTGAAAAAGTTAGAAAATGCAGCTACTTATAAATGAGTTTGGAGAATCCCATTTGGGCTACCCAAGAGACTAAGAAACAACCCGGGTCTCCGGAATACATGAGACTTCTTCCTGATACTGGGCTCATAGGAGTAGCTATAAGTGGCCCCCAAGGAATTACTAAAGACTTGAGAAAGCAATTCAGCTCCTTCCACACGAACAGGACAGACTGGCGTTCCTTCTGGTCCCCCTCTACAACAGACCCCTCAAAACAGAGAAAAAAAGTCCCAGGGTGCATACTTAGCAAAATTTATCACTCTAGCATCTGTGCTTTTCACCCATATCTAACTGCCAAGCTCCACTTTTCATTTTCAAGGAGGAACAAGAATTCAGGAAGCGGAGCAGATACAGTCTTAGACAAAAAGGGAGCAACAGTCTTTCCAACTGGATGCTTCTCAGTTTCCACGTCTCACAGCTTTTAAGTTTTTTATCACTAAAAAACTTAAAAGCTGAGATCAATTATTTGAAAAATCTTTCTATCAACATACTACATATTAAGCAAAACTGAAAATTTTATATATATAATGTGTTGTGAATTAACAGGTTTTTCTTTTATTTTTATTTCATTCAGCACAGCCTCACAAATTCTAACAGCAATTTCTCAATCCATTCAAACTGGATTCATTCTCAGCTTTGTACATGCATTAGTAGTTGGCAGCCCTGCTTGTCTAGATTATCGATTGCCATGTACTGAAGCAACAATATGTCAGCTAACAGTCTTTCAGAATAACTTAAAGACTATGTTTTGGCAAAGTGTGTAGAGTATAATTTGCTATTACTTATTTCATGATTACTTTTGTTGAATTATATCAGAACGACTTGCTAAAGCAGGTGTAGTTTTATGTTTTTTGTCAGAGCAGTTTAATTCCTTGATGAATAGAAAATATCTGCTGATTAGAAAAATGGTCATTGTCAAAGAAAGACATTTCACATATCATTTCATTTTAAGCTATTTGAAGATTTCAGAAAGGAACTTCTCAACACATTTTATTTCCTTCATTACTTCTTTCCCCCCATCGCTACCTGTTTGCAAAATACTTTTTGCTTATGTTTTCATCGGCCTAATGAAACGAGAAAATTGGATAGATTAACTGAAAGAAAAGCCATATCCTAATTCATTCCCTTGATAATACGAAGGCCTAAGAGAGCAGAGAATCTTGAGAAGCTATGTGGAGAGTAATAATTGAGCAGCCACTTGCCATATTCCACCACCTCTCGCACACAACAACCCACTATTTTCTCCTAATTGCAATGAAATAAGCAATTTTGCCTCCACTCAGTCTTGCAGAAAATGAGAGGGAGAGAACTGGGGTGGTAATATGATTTGCCCTTCCCTCTTCCACCCATGAGATGACAGCTGTCTTCAGCGATGTGGGGTTTCGCCACCCTTTTCCACAAACTAGCTGTGAACCTGGGTAAGCGTGATGGAGAAATTGCTTCAACCTGGTTAATATGACACATCTTCCCCAGTGAATGTGACTTTTGACAAATGAATGGTGTTATGCTGTGAGTTGTCACCAATTTTACAGCCATGACTGCAGGAGCAGGGGGCCTACCGAGGGGTTTAGCATCTGTCATGTGTGCTGGTAACTGGGGAATCGGTTACTGCTCTTCCCAGAGAGGATTTATATTGGAAAGAAAATGTACCAGTTGCACATCGCTTAATAAAGTGGCTTGTTTATCCGCAGTTGGCTTAAACACTTTGAGAGAGAATATGCTATGAAAATGATGTTCGTATTTTCTCAAACGAGCTTTTGTTATAGCTTAATTTCTTCTTTGATGGATTTTAAATGCTTAAAGAACACCAAGCGAGTCAGACATTAAATATTCACTTGCAATATATAAAGCAAAATGTGTGAATTATCCAGAACAAACTCATTTTCTTGGGTAACGGTTAACTGCATCTACTGTGCCGATATAGCAAGCTGTAATAATGTTAAAACAATGAAAAAAAAGCTACTGCAAATGCTTACTGTCTTTAACTACATGTAATGTATATACTGTAAATAGATTTAAAATATATTAAAAATATTTTAGATTTAACAGAAAAATACGTAATAATAGTACAAATTACCATGTAAATTACTGTGAAAATCTATTTAATATTTAACAAGATAATAGATGTACTGTTTTCTTACAGGACAAAATATGGTTACATTTATGGATAATAGAAAAAACAGTTGCCCTAATGTCAAAGAAATGACTCAGAAATGTCTCTGTCACACATCACATTTCTTTATATTTCATCTATATAATTTTTTTTTTTTTTTATCAGTTATGTACATTAATGGGCTTTATGTTGCAGCACTTTGAACAAATTGGTTGAATGAATGAATGAATGAAGGAATGAATGAATGACTCACTTGCTTTCACCTACTGGTGGTTTTACTTTCATATTTATAATATAATTTAAAAAAGTCATTTTATTTTTCAGTATTCGATTAAAAAAATCAATAACATCAATACCCATTTATTATCATTATTTATGCAATGTTGAAACAACATATTTCTTTCTAAAGCTAAAAAAGCTTTTTTTGTAATGTCTATCCTATTAAAAAATAATTATATTAAAATGTATATATACTAAAATATAAAAATAACTAAAAATATATGTTTCAAATATGTATATAAATATAAAAAATATATACTAAAATTCCTTTATTTCAGGCTAAGTATGTTACATATACATTTGTATATTTATGAACTTAATAAAAATACACTGCAATTGTACTTTTAGTATATTAAACTGGGATACTTAAATTGGAACAACTTATTTTGTGCACTTTTATTGTGTGGCAGTAGTGCCGAAGTCCAACTAAAGATATACTGAAGTATATTCGATTGTGCTAAAGTGGAAGACAGTGTACTTCAGGTACACTTTAAATATCTTGCATTTAAAGACAGATATTATTGAAAGATCATACAATCCTCATCAATAGTGACATTAAAACAACTTTTAAGTTTAATATTAAGAAATGTGCATTGTGCACAAGTAGAACTCCAAATAAAGTTTAATTTTATTTTTTATATCAGTAAGTCTCAAGCGATTTGTCAGTAAATATGTTAACAGATTTGAACTATACTTAGAATGAAATGAATGTATTCCAAACATATTACTTTTTACTACGGTTTTTCTGGGCCATAATTGATTTCTGATTAATTTGACATTTCTTAGACTAATTAATTTGCACTTCATGTAATTAATTATATATATTAAAAAATAACTTGACAGCCCTAGAAATAACTCTCTAAATAAATGTCTGAAACCCATAATTTCTGTCTACAAATTTCCTGGCAACAAGAACTACAAGGGTGTTTTTACACATTGAACACTGACCTGAAGCGCAGTCATCTCCTGTATATCCCTCTTGACAGGCACAGAAACCATCCTTACACACCCCTTTCTGGCTGCAGTTATTAGCACAGAAGATGAGAGAGCAGTCTTCCCCCAGGAAGCCAGGTCGGCACTGACAGGTTCCGTTCACACAGGTTCCTTGATCTGAGCAGTCGTTCAGACATCTGCCCAGCGAGCAGTCCTCTCCAGCAAAGGCTTCCTCACAAACACACTCGCCATCAATGCACAACCCCCTGTCAGAGCAATCACCTGGACATCGAGGCTCCGAGCAGTTCTCACCGCCAAAGTTACGGTCGCATACACACTCGCCTTCGATGCAAATGCCTTGGCCGGAGCAGTCATCTGGACAGTGGGGTTCAGAGCAGTTCTTGCCAATCCATCCTTCTTCACAAACACACCCACAAACCTCCATACTGAACGTGCCATGGCCACACTGAGGGACGAAGTCCAAGCGACCTAAGATTGAACAAATATGCTGAAGTTATTTAAAGAAATGAATATCCATTACTCACCCTAACGTCAGGGAGAAATTGGCAGTTGTTAACACTGTGACTGAATCAGTCTGGTTCATGAATTAATCATTCAAACAGATTTTGTGACCTAAGTCAACTGATTCACAGACTCTACAATTTTAAACTGATAGCGCACTCAAAAAATACAATTCTGTCATCATTTACTCACCGTCATGTTATTCCAAACCTGTATGAATTTCTCTCTTCTGCTGAACAGAAAAGAAGATATTTCGATAAATATGTGTAACCAAACAGTTGTTGGGCCCCATTGATAAGTCAATATGGGACCAGATATATTTGATAACCCACATTCTTCAAAATATCTTCTTCCGTGGTCAGCAAAAGTAACAAATTCATACAGCTTTGAAACAACTTGAGGGTGAGTAAATGACAGAATTTTCATTTTTGTGTGAACTATCCCTTTAAGTATATAACACTTGAATTACAGACTGTTTCTCACACAAGGCTATCATTATGTGTTCTGAAAGAAGTCACACCACTTTATCATAATTTTATAGAGCTTTTTTTTCCTGTCATTTTGGTCCTCACTTTCAGTATCTTGGACACACTTTTAAACATATCATTAAAAATCACTGTATTTCCTTCAGAGGAAACCAAGTCAAATAGATTTGGAACAAACTGTGGGTGAGTAAACAATGACAGAATTCACACTGGGTTAGCTATTCCTTTAATTTCAAACAGGTTGGGCTCATTAACCTTATGTAAAAAAATGTAAAAATAATAATTCTGAGGCAATACCTTGCAATCTTATTAGCTCCAGCACATGTAGCCCAGTTTGATTCAGCAAACAGAGGACTTATCAAAGGCTTGAGGGGAAGACCTCTCTAGCAGCAGTGCTGTAATTAATCTAGTTCACAATCTAACCTCATTTGTATAGCTTGATATGACTTTCCCTTTACTACTGCAGTGTTTCAGCTGTTTTTAGCTGCCCTGAAGGTGCTCCGCAGCCAAGGTTTGCAGGTGTGAATCCACTCGAGGGCCCCTTTGAGATGTTAAACAAGCACAACACTACCATCATCCACAGTTCTGCTGTCCCTATGGATCAATGCACAATATAGCCTCTACTTCACTTAGCACCGCAGTCACATCATAACCGACAGAAGGACCAGGATGCACTTTTGTTTCATCCACCGGGTACAATGAGCCAAAAGCCACTTGAAATGGATTCAAGATTAAAGTAGATGAGTTTGATTAATCCATTATAAAACATCAAGGAGCTGTAGACACACAGTCTGCGTATAATTATCTACAGCAGGACACATTAACTCTTTCATACTGTACAATATGAAAAAGGATCCGCGGGTGAGACAACGATCAGAGGATAACCCAGTTCAGTTGCCTGTTTAATGAAAACATCAATTGGTACAAGAAAAAAATATAAGGAGTAGAAACTGGTAAAAATATTTTGTCCAGTGTTCCAATGAATGATGGATACTTCACTAATTCAGTGCTATTTGAGTCTGACTGAGAAGTTTTTAATTAAAATGAGTCAGTTTAAACTTTTTAACCTTAACTTAGTGTTAGTTTTAGATTAAATAGAAAAGTCATAGAAAGACAAAGTTATTTTCTTTTTTTTATTGTCAATATTAGTGATTAATATCCTCTATTTACATATTTTGTACATATGTATAATCCAGAAGCATATGATAAAAGAAATAATTCACTACTATTCAAAGATTTGGGGTTGGTAAGAGTTTTGTGTGTGTGTGTGTGTGTGTGTGTGTGTGTGTTTGTTTGTTTGTTTCTGAACAATGTCCTGTGCTCATCAAGGCTGTATTTATTTGATCAAAAATACAATATTTAAAATACTTTTATTTCATATAGTTCAAATCTACCGTATATACTGACATATTGCTCAAGACTTATACTGATATAAAAGTTATAATAAAACTTTATTTGGATACTACTTGTGCACAATGCACATTTCTTATTATATTAAGCCTAAATGGGTTTTAATGTCACTATTGATGAGGATAGTATTATCTTTGAATAACTTGGGTCTTTAAATGCAAGATATTAAAGTGTACCTGAAGTGTATTTACAATAGTTCATCTTTAGCACAATAAAAAAAATATGTCAGTATATCTTTAGTTGGACTTTAGCACTACTTCCACACAATTAAAGTGCATTAAGTACAAAAATGGTTGTTCCCGTTTAGCAGGCTTTAAGTGTACCAGTTTAGTATACTAAAAGTACAACTGAAGGGAATTTTTATTAAGTACATAAATATGTAAATGTATTTATAGTGTACTTAGCATGAAATAAATATATTTCATACAGTTTAGTATATTTATTTTTTACCAGGGCATCCTTGGCTGAAATGAGTTTGAAATATTTGGTTTAAACTGCTTGAACATTTTTAACTAATCTTTTTTTTTTGTTAAATCATTATCTGTTATATAATGAAAATACCATAACAGTAAGCATGCTTGCATGAACAAATCCAGTCAGATCTCAGAAACATCACTTTTTTATATATATATATAATACTGCAGGATATGCAAGCAATGTGTATCCACCTCAAAATCTAAAACGTACCCATAACAGAGCTCTCTCCGCAGCAGCTGGAGCTACACTGTGCTCGAAGCAAGGACACCTCCCTCTCCAGCATCTCTACGCGGTTAGCCAGCTGTTCCATGGCGGCAGCCGCAGGACAAGCACAGGCCTGCTTTGGGATATTGATGCGATGGGTGAAGGTCACCTGGCTGTCCGAGTCCACTGTCTCTTCTGTATACTCTGTCGGCATCTTGTCACTCCCAGCTGTACCTCTGTTTGTCCCTGGCCCTGGTACCGTGTCAAGGTCCACTGAACAGAGTGACTCTAGAGGTACATTGATGTTGTATACATGATTAAAGATCATGGCCTGGGTCTGGTTGCTAGAGGGACCCCCGCCTTCGGGAACCTGTCGCCTCACTCTTGTGGTCCTCACTATTTTGCTGGTGGGGTTTGGAACAGCTTGAATCCCAAAGAACAGTAGAGCCAGGCTCACTATTGAACCTTGTATTGCCATGGTGCACCCCCACATCACAACTTGGGCACTAGGGCGAGATCATCAACTCCACAAATAGACCTCTGATTGGCACTGTGAACAAAAAGAAACCATTTTTTAGCACTATAGAAAACAGGAAAGAAAATAGCAGATCTTAACAATAGCAATATTTTTACTGGCCTCAACCTCAATATACTGTATACATATTATAAATGGGCAAGCAATTTTGTGTTAGAGTTCATAACATTACAAGTAGTCTATTTCATGATATCCTGCTGCAAAATATTATACATTTTAGCTAATGCTTTCAGGACTATTAAGTAATTCTCGCAATTTCATCAAATCTAGACAATGTTTGTTTGGTGACATATAAATCAGCATAATTCACAAGAACAGTCTTGAGAAATCCAAATGTTTTTGGGAAGTGCGGCACTTATCAGCTCATCCAAACTGTCTGACACTGGCCCCGTTTCATCAGGCCCTTGTTACTGTTGAGCCCTGAACCTAGTAAAGCAGAACTGTTATTGATTCCACATTTTGTGCTGGAATAATTTTCTGATCACTGTAGACATTAAACCTATAAGCTTTCCCTACAGCATGAGAAACATTTGAGTATTTCGACTGGGAATTTTGATACAGTTCATTGATTCAGTAGAGACCTTTGTATGGAATTTTCTTTAAATCTTCCTTAATCCCTTATCAGCAACAGAACTCAGGACAAGAGTAAACTGTAAAATGAATCACTGAGTCAGACTGACACCTGGGCTTTTGGGCTATGGTCAGAGTGATAATCTCCTCTGACATTTTCTATTTTTAATGGACCGGCACACATAGTCTTCCCTACCGAAGAAACTCTTTTTTGTTGCTGCTCAATCACCTGGATAAAAGTAGGAGACTTTAAAGTAAATGTATAGTGCTCTATAATTTCTTATAGGAGAAGAATTCATATGTAGAGAACAAAGCATCCATCCATCCATCCATCCATCCATCCATCCATCCATCCATCCATCCATCCATCCATCCATCCATCCATCCATCCATCCATCCACCCATCCAAATCACTTCAATCCTAATCACTTTACTTTAAACTAGCAATCTAAATGTACTTTCAGATTAATTACTAAAATCTACCGAATATATGTCACAAAAGAATAAATCATATATTCCTGTCACACTGTGACATCTTATTTCTCTCTGTCAGAGCCTGGGGGTGTGTCTAAGCAGGTTGCTATCATTTTATTTGTGGCACTGGACCCTGGAGCAGGTGGCTAGTTCATTCTGCCTCCATCCTGCCTCTTATATTATGAGTGGCAAACTTTGCACAGAAGTGGTCTGACATTACACAAACAATTTCGCCCTCACACCTTCTACAGAAGTTTAGTCTGATGAAACAAAAAAATCTAAATCTGCACAGTAACAGAATCTTCTTCACAAATATTAGCCAAAACATAGTAGTATAGTTCACCCCAAAATGCTGATTTTTTCTCACCCTTTGGTCATCCAAGATGTAAATGAGTTGGTATCTCATCTGAACATATTAAAAGAAACTTAACATTAGATTTTTTTGAAAATTTTTCATTTTTGGATGAACAACTCCTTTAGCAGCCCAAAAAAAGTCCTTTTCCCTGAAGTGTTAAGTTTTGAGAAATGTCTTTCCTATGGTCTAGTGTTCTCTCTAACGGAGAAGATTAAAGAGACCACTGAAGAGACTGTCACTCTCTCTTTGTCTGTCTCTCTTTCTCTCATAAAGTATTGTTCCTTTTTTATACATGCCACCTTCAAAGGAGAAGTCAGACCAGGTCACGCAGACAACTCTGCGTTTCTCCTGTTATAATGGGCGGATGGGAAACTTTTCTTTGACTGGAGATCTTGGCAATGCCAAGCAGCCTGTAGCCTTTGAAGAGAATGAGTGCTATCACGCTGAATGACGAAGAGGCTCAATTAGTAGAGCTCTCAATTAAATACGACAGGGAGGACCACAGGGCCTTTTGACTGCGAACTTTCCCCAATTTCCTAATTTACTTTTGAACAGCACATGTTTCTTGCTGGGATTTTTCTTTCAGTCACTTAATGGTTGTTCACATGGAAGAACCACAATCAGAACTGACAGCACAGTGAATGAAAGGAGTGAATGGAGCGCAACTGTAAATTCTGCTTTGCTATCACAGGAATAAATTACATTTTAAAATATATGAAAATATAGTTATTTTGAATATAGAAATGGGGAGCAGAAGAGACGTCTTTTAAAAACA
Source organism: Cyprinus carpio (assembly GCF_018340385.1). Lineage (NCBI taxonomy): Eukaryota > Metazoa > Chordata > Actinopteri > Cypriniformes > Cyprinidae > Cyprinus > Cyprinus carpio. The sequence continues at coordinate 19,876,179 of NC_056598.1, read as the reverse complement.
TTTAAAAAATCTTACCAACCCGAGTTACTAGTAATGAAAATAAGAAATTGATACTTCTTGAGCTGAAAGTGTATTTTATCAGTGCCAACCCTTTTCAAACTTTTTGGATCCTGATAACTATAATTGTAATGTATGTATTAACAAGTAAACAAAAATAGAAAAATATTTAAATCAGTCACTACTGTTATTGTTAACTAAAACCATTAAAAATATTGGATGAAAAACATAACATGAACTTAAAAACTTAACATACATAAGTTGAAATACTAAAATGACTAATACAGAAATAAAAATAAAAAAGCTAAATAGAAATATATATAGAAAAATACTAAAACAATGACAAAGCCACATAACAAAATTACTAAAACTTAAAATGAAAACTGAAAATATAAAAATAAAAGCTAATTCAAAATATAAACAAATACTATAATTGAATTCATTGTAATATAACACTGAAATCGACTGACATCATTATAGTTAAAATGTATAGTACATTCTCCTCGGAAACTAAGTAAAAATATAATATCACAGGAGCAAGCAAATAAATAATATATATATATATATATTTTTTAAGATTGGTCTGCAAATGTTCTATTTCTAATGAATGTAAGTGATGCTGTAATTATGTGAAAGAAGAATACATGGTGGAAAGAGATGCTATAACTAAGAAAAGAACAATTGCATCATTATTGCCTGAATTTCACATTAAAAGAGCTGATGTAACATCCTGTATTGTATCACCCCTGTTCCTTGGTATTTAAACAGCATTATCTGCTGAAGGCTCTGGAGCTGTTGTTGCTGATGATCAGCATTGACCTCCTTTAGCATTATGGTAAACTATGCAGAGAGTTGTGGCTGCCAAACATAATGGTATTATTATAATTTTTGAAGATATGTAAAATTGTCAGAGTTAAAGAAAGATATTAAGAATGCAAAAAACTTCTCATTGCTGAAAAGAGCTTCAGCTTCTTTTGGTGAAACTTCATTTTTAAAAATGGCTTAGGCCTTTTTTTTTTTAAATAAAACCACCTGAACCACCATTGAGATTAAGATTTAAATCTCTTTCTTCCTCTTCATTGAGAGTTACGTTTGACTCATAAAACTGAGACATAAGAAGTAAAAAGTAGAATTTTACCAAATTTTAAATGTTCTTTTCAGTGCACTCAAAAACAAAATTAAATAGTTAGGTAAAATTATTTTACTGAAAACAATGTTTACTAGCTAATGACCAACCAACCAACAAACTAACTAACTAACTACTACCAGCTGGTCTAACCTGCTTCAGGTGTTTGTTTATTTATTAATTTAATTTAATTTAATTTAACATGCTGGCCAATCAACCAGCCAATGACCAAATTGGACCAAAAAAAAAAAAAAAAACCCACAAATACTATCTATTTTTTCATGCTTGAAACCAGTAGTGTACCATGGGGTTTCAGTCAGAGCCTTCAGTAAGCAACTGTAAACTACATACCCTTACACACATCTCTGTAACAGCTAATGCAGCCATATGCATATAATTTGAATATTATGCCACACACAGGCTCTCAACGATAATGACAGCTGATCAACAATTTCAAAAGAAGACTAGATGGGGGTGGGTTAAATTCAGAGTAAATTTCCCTACATGGATCAGTAAAAGTAATCCACCTATAGACTTTTTTTTTTTTATGTAGGACATTCCAGTTCAACCTCAACGAAACTAATCATAGGCCTAAATAATAATAATAATAAAAACATTTTTTTACACAATTTAATTATTTATTTGGCAAGCAGAGAAGGCCCTGCTGACCCTGACGGCCCACCACTGCTTGAGACTACTGAAACATTGTGATGAGATCATTTTCACCTGCAGCACACATCATCCATTCATCATCCATTCTCCAGAGAACATAAACACACCACTGATTGAAATGTCAGGGCTGAAAACAAGAATAAATGTATGTCATGATATCAGATAATTATGTCTCTTCCAGATGTTGTGGTGATATGACTCCAGCAATACATGTATTTTTAATTTTCAAGCAGTAACCTGATGGATGCTCCGCATGTCTTCAAGATATGCTGGTAATTCTCCTGTGTCCTGCAGGACAATTCTCCTATGGTTCAGTAAATGCTTGTTGTGTTCTTAAGCCATGATTTGTTTAGAGAGAAAGCAGGGGACTTTAAAAAACAGACCGTGCACAGCAGAGTTGTGATAAAGACATGTAGCCCACATGATGTTAGGGCATCAGGAGGTCAACCAAAGCATTAACCTCTGGCCAAGATAACAGATGGGAATGTTTGTTGGCTTCGCATTGCATTTGGAAAAGACTTGTTGATAATGGAAAGATAGTGAGGAACATTACTGCGCACCATCGCTTTAAGAGCTACAGTACAGTGCCAACATGATGTAAACGGTCTCTAACTGGTCTTAAAGAGTGAAAAAGCCATTATAGATGAAACTGGATAAGATAACGTTGAAACAACGACAATGTCTCCCTGACACAGTTTTAGCTGAGAATGAAGACAGCTGATTTTCTGAGCAAAATAACAGACACAAGGTTTTCTAGTTCACATTAAAATGAGAACAAGGTTTCAAGTGTCTCTGCATCAAAGCAGAGTCAGTGTTTTATCATTCATTTTAAGTGTATTCAGTGGTGGATGCTGGCAGACACAGTTTTCAGATCAACATTCACTTCTCTATCACTCACCAAATTTCTCTCTGTTCCGCCTGCTGCTTAAATTAACTGTCTACAAGCGGGTAACTTTTTATCGGTTGCTGTCTGTTGGCACACACTTAAGTAGTCCGAAAACATTAAAAAAGGGTCTTTATTTGCTAAATGTCAGTAAAGGTCAAGTTAATTAAATAAAATGTGCCATTGATACATTTTATGCAGTTGCAGTTTTACTTAGTTTATGAAAATATACAGTACAGGTCAAAAGTTTGGAAACATTACTATTTTTAATGTTTTTGAATAAGTCTCTTCTGCTCATATTATTGAGAATATTATTACAACTTAAAATAATAGTTTTCTATTTGAATATACTTAAAATATATATATATATATATTCCTGTGATGCAAAGCTGAATTTTCAGCATCATTACTCCAGCCTTCAGTGTCACATGTAACATCCAGTCTATCACATGATCATTTAGAAATCATTCTAATATTCTGATTTATTATGAGTGCTGGAAACAGTTCTGCTGTCTAATATATTTGATGAATAAAAGGTTAAAAAGAACTGCATTTATTCAAAATAAAATAAAAAATTCTAATAATATATATTCTAATAATATATTTTCTTTACTATCACATTTTATCAATTTAACACATCCTTGCTGAATAAAAGTATTGATTTTATTTAAAAAAAAGAAAGAAAAAAAATTACTGACCCCAAATTACTGACCAGTAGTGTATATTGTTATTACAAAATATTTATATTTTAAAAACATAGCTTCTTTTTTTTTTTTTTTACTCTTTATTCATCAAACTATCCTAAAAAAGTATCACATGTTCTGAAAAAAATATTAAGCAGCAGAACTGTTTCCAACTTTGATAATGAATCATCATATTAGAATGATTTCTAAAGGATCATGTGATAATGATCCTAAAAATTCAGCTTTGCATCACAGAAATAAATGATAATTTAAAGTATAATAAATGTAAAAACAATTATTTTAATTGTAATAATATATCACAATATTACATTTTTTTTCTGTATTTTTGATCAAATAAATGCAGGCTTGATGAGCAGAAGAAACTACTTTCAAAAACATTAAAAATAATAATGTTTCCAAACTTTTGACCTGTACTGTATATTCCTCTAAGATTTAAACCCAAGACCTTTATCGCACATAGCAACTCTCACTGTTGTACCAATGAGCTGTGCAGTGTCACCAAGATATATTTTGTAAATAGATTAATTGTATTATTTAACTGTACACACTTAAAAATAGAGGTTCTTTACTGGCATTGATGTTTCCATGAAGAATATTTAATATCTACAGACCCTTTCCATTCAACAAAAGGTTCTTTATTGTGGAAAAAGGTTCTTTAGATTATTAGAATGTTCTTTACATTCATAAAAACTAGTGCTGTCAAATGATTAATCGTGATGAATCGCATCCAAAATAAAAGTTTTTGTTTGCATAATATATATTTATGTGTGCTGTGTATATTATATAAGTTTAATTATAAAGGCGCATTTCTACGATTATTCAAACAATGACCAAATTATACAGCAAGCAAAGAACATTTAGATTATCAAAGAATATCCCTGAATCCCAGAAATATTAAAGAAAAATTCTTGAACTAAAATCACATAAGCACAAATATATATTGGTATGCATATAAATCTGTCTTCCTTTGTATTATAAGAGTTTGGGCTGTTTAATAATAGGAAAAATCCCCCACCATGGCCCCGCCCTGCAACATCAAGCCCCGCTCCCAGCACCCCCCCCATATAAAATATTTTCCCAAGGCTATGAGATTAACAGTAGTTGAAGTTCTTTTAATCATGCCTAACTTCTAACTGTACAAGCTACTGTTTCAATGCAGTTTCCTGGTCTTAAGTCTACCTCTTCCCTCACTTGACAAAGTGTTTCCAGTTGGCCGAAGTGTATCTGGCAGCAGGTTAGTAGAGTTCTTCCTTTATTTCAAGTTCGCCTAATCTAATATCGCTTTGTCACGTCTGAGAGAACATGAGGAGCAGTTCCCCTAAGAGACAGCTATGTCTCATCCATCTCTTTATCCCTCTCTAGAGAGTCCTCTTTCTCTCTCTCTTACTTCGACATGTTTTTCTCATATTGCTTCCTGTGGTATCTTCGGCTTGCACTGGCTAGATTGACATGAAGAGATGTCTGTGTTGCCTGTACTACTGTAGGAGCCGTCCTATGACTTTGCAGGGTGAGTGTAAGCCTCAGTGAGACACAGACACAGGCGGATGGGTGGGGGCTTTGTAACCCCTATTTATGCAGGTTAATGGGCAGACACTTCAACGTGGAGTCCGCCGCGCATGCTGGACTCGGCCTGGCTTGCAAATTCCCCTGCAACAGAGCTCAGCCCCGCAACATTACCATTCTATTCTCATTATTCCGACGGTGCCTGCCAAATTGCCTTGTCTTTCAGGATCATTGGACACTGTTCATTTTCAGCACCTGCGACCCAGCGGGTTTTACTTCGCACTTCCAGAGTTCCCAAGGCAACGTGGATTTAAGCATGTTGGGACACAAGGAAACCACGTTTAAAGAAAGTATAATGTGAAGGCCACACTTCTTTTCACCAAAAGAGCTGTCAGACACCTACTTTTTTTTTTTTTTTTACTCTGTCTCCAAGAAATAAGCATTTGTTATTCCATTATTAAAAGAAATAAGCATTCATTATTCTATTATTAGAAAAAAAAAAAAAAACAATTGTTACTCCATGTAATTACTGAACAAATCTAATGCATGACTTATTGAAACTTGAAAGATTTTTTTTTTTTACTTCAAAATAAGAATATATTTATTCATAATCTTCTCTATTTTCTATTTTTACTTCCTTTTTTCTGTCCATTGGCCATGCTGAATTTATATTGTCATAAATTAATGATTAGTTATAGATATTAACTATAGATAAAGGTCAAAGGTCAAACATGATGTGCTGTTTGCCTGCAAGATCACACTCTAAATGTTTTAACCCCCCCCCCCCACATATTAACTATTATTTTCACTGAAGTACTTATAGCTTTTTTTACTTCAAAAATCATATCATATCATCATATCATATCATATCATATCATATCATATCATATCATATCATATCATATCATATATCATATCATATCATATCATATCATATCATATCATATCATCCATATTGTTCTAATGCATAAACAATATATTGACTTTGAAGAAACAGCTGTGCTTTTGTTTATGGAAGAAGCGTTTTTGTTTATTTTTTCAGCTGTCCATTTGTCCTTGCTCTGTTTGCGCCTGCCAATTTCTTGCTTGAGTGAATTGTGAATAGAGAAATGTGTTTGACTTAATTTTATGCTTGAGCTTTCATTTTCATTTTAGAACAAAGTGGGAAACTGTTGAGTTCAGAACTGGCTTGGGTTTAGAGTGATTCATTATAGAAAAAAAAAATTCAATTCAAAAGGTGTGTACTGTCATGCTGGTACAATTCTGAATGTAAAAGGGGAGACTAAAGGTTTTTTTCAGCCAATCTTATGAGAAACTGGGAGGTAAAAATGCATGTCATCAGACCAAATCCTTCAAGTAAGGGGAGAGAGAGATGTTCAAAGACTTCATTTACATTCTAGAAGCTCCCTGTGCACAAAAATGTCAATCCAGTCCCTCAATCCACTCAGGCCTCAGAATAATTGCTCATAAAGTGCTCCACTATTCTCAGCATGCAGTGCTGCTAGTTCAAGAAAACCGCCATTCAGAGTCAGACGAAATTCCAAATGGAAGAACTGGCTTGCTTTCTATTCATGAGATGAAACTGAAAAGGAACTCGCCACATCTCACAGGATGTTGAAGCGGAATTTACAGGAAGAAGAGTTTACTAAATAGAGTTTACAATTTTTCTTAACTAATTAAATGAAATAATCCATACTGTCAGAACAGCACCACAAAGTATCTTTTTTGAGTACATTTTAGAAAAGTGTTGTTCTACCATAGTCTATAGAATGAAAGTTTAATATAATAAAATACACTGATTATTAAAATCATATTTCAGAATGATAACATATGAGTAAGTCATACTGAAAAGTTAGTAATATGCTTACACAAAATAAATGTACACATTCCTAAAATTCAAATTTGAATGATGCTTTCATTCAAAAAGAATTTTAATTTCACAATATTTGCTTCCTCAATTCAAATTCAAGAACTGGATTGGAACATTTAAGACATTCTCATTTTAATTCTGGATGGCACTCAACCCTGCTGTTGCCATTTCAGGCTGGTTTGTCTCTTGGTTGTCTTGAAAATGATGCACAGGTGTTTTTGTTTCATTTTTATGCCAAAGGCTGGGTAAGAGTCAAACTCATCATTATGATTGGCAGTCCTGGTACAGTTGCGCAACCCATTATGACCACAAAACGATAGATATTCACAAATAAAAAGATTACAAATAAATTAAATTTCTTCAGGAGTTTTTTTCTTTTTTCTGGTTACCCCTTGAATTATTGCATCACTGAGTACAATGGAATTCTTTCTATGTAGTCATTGTGCAGAGTGAGTTTGGCAAGATATGAATTAATACATCTTTCACAACTTTCTGATTTATCTGAAGCTTCTACTACCTCTCAGGCAGTGTTTATGGTACTATCATTGCCTTCGTTTTCCCTATAATGTGTCTCTCTCCTATACATCAGTGAATCAAATCATTTATCAGGGGCTACGTTTGACAGGAAGCATAATACCCTCTTCCCTTTAAGTGCAACCCCCTCTGAAAAAGCTATTCTCTGCCATCCCTCTCTGAATAATATTTACCTTTCATCTTTTTCTCTCACAACCCTATATTTCTTTTACTCGCCAAACTGACAGTTATTGTTGGGCTTTCATAAGACAGAAATGTCTCTATTCTAAGACAGACAACAAAACACAAGATAATTTCAGGGAGTATCAGAAAGAGAAAGTATTACATAGAGGTCAAAGTAAACTTGAGTATTTTGATTATTTGTTTCCACTGACAGTACACCCTGTCACATCTAATACTATGTATATATTCTGTGTATGTAGCAGCACTGCTTTGTCATGTTTGCATTATTTGAAATGCAGTTTTATTGTGCGTCCTTGTTCAGGGGTGATTTTCCCCTCTTTTATGCCTTTATATCAGATTTCAACTAATATGGCATATTTATAGCCCTGCTACATAAGATCAGATAGGATGAACTTTATATAATTCCACTGGAGAAACCATATCTGGCAGAATTTATCTGATTTCTGATATACTGTATATCATATAGTTGTGGTTTTTAAGTAAACATAAAGTGTGGTGGATTGAGATATCCACATTTAAATGGAAAGAACAGTTTAGAGAAAGAAATAACTCAAAAGTGTGACTAAAGAAGTTATTTTATGAAATTATATATTTTTCTTAATATTATATGAATGTTAGACAAATAAATGCACATTACTGTAACTGTGTCATCCTGAGAAACATACATTTATTTATATAAAATACATCTCTTTTTTTTTACATTGCAGTAACATTTTGCAATATTTCTGTTTTTATTACATTTTTGGACAAATAAGCATAGCCTTGGCATATGAGATACATATTAGACACTGGGGTAAGGTAGATCCTTGATAAAGTGAGATTGTGGACACAACAGAAGCAAATTTTGGATATACACATCCTTCTAAAAGTTTAATGTCTCAGTGATGGTCCAAATATTCACAAACCTTTTGTTTTCAGCACTGCCAAGCAAAGTTAAGTCTTTGATCTCTCTAACATGCAAACAGTCTTTGTATGTAGCTGTGGTTGCGTAAGCTGTCAGAAGAGATAAGTCTGTAGATATAACATAAAGCATAAGGAAAAAGACAGGACTGTCCCAGACAGTGTACCTGATACTGACAGCTATCGAGACGCTGATGGATTAGAGGGTAAAATCGGACATGCATTTCAGATTATGTGACTCCCACACATTCATTATTGAGTAGCTTGGGTTCAAATTCATCAGGGATCTCTCTGCTGTCTTTCTCAGGTCGCTGGATTTCGATCTTCCCCTGAATTCGAAACATACCTGAATAACATTACAAAGCCCTCATGCCTCCACTGTCAGTTCTTACCTTCTAAGACATCAGTATGAAAATGGATACAGTAGATTATATCACATGTTTATATAATCAGAGAAAGACATGGTAAATATTTCCTCAGGGACCTGATTAATGATAAAGATGAAGGTAAAGTTAAGATGGCGGCGAGATGCCCTGTTGCAAGTTGCACACTTGATGTGGATGTCATTGGTCTTAATGGGCTTTAGCTTTCTTGTCTTTCATGTGAGCTCCTATAAAGGCTGCCAGGAAAAAAGCTATAAAAATCTGCTTTTTGATCTCTCTTCACGTTTGCCAAAAGAAACACACACACACACACACACACACACACACACACACACACACACACACACACACACACACACACACACACACACACACACACACACACACACACAAGCACACAAACACACAAACACACTTCTCCCACAAAAAAGGTATGGTAAATAGTAGTAGGCTTATGCTTTAGAATTCAGTGAGACACTTGTTTTATTATGGAATAAATCAGCATTTTTGAGCAAACTGATCTTTGCAAAAAAATCTCTTGCATAAAAATATAACATATACAAACCTGAAATCCTATAATTTTTTTTTATTGTATTATAAGTAACACATAGGGCTGCCCTCGACTAAAGATTGTTCTGGTTGACTATTAGTTGTTCATTTTCAAGTATTAGTAGAGTAATCGTACATTTATTAATAAACCATTTAAATCATGCTAACAAGCCTTTAATTGCCTGCATAGCCTAATAAGCGCTCAAGTGCATTCATAAAGCTTTCCACAGCACACCGGCAGAAGTAATGATGATGAATGTGTCAGGGAAAAACAGTCGGATTAAACTGCATTAACATTTTAATAATCTATTGATAAACTAGTGTTTTCTGTGTTTTTGGCTTAAGAGATGAATTCGGCGACACTGAATAGTCATCTCCACAGTAGTGGATGCGCCTGCATGCAAGTATCATACGGATTACATAATGTTTTGTTATGTTTTGTTGTTATTGTGAGTGCAGACAAATAAATGTAGAGGCTTTACAGATCCAAAAGATGTATTACTCTTATCTCTTACTCTTATCTACGGAGCCTCGCAATTGCCATGCAGGAAAAAATAGTAGTCTAAATCGTGTGCACGATTTACTATTTCGTTACCTCGATTTATAAATTGTGCACACGATTTACTTATTCTCTCCCTCGATTTGCTACTGTATATCATGCACACAATTTATAAATCGAGAGAACAAATTAGTAAATTGCACATTCAAATTTGCACATGATTTTGCAAATCGAGGCAACGAGATACTAATCGTGTGCACATTTTAGTACATTGAGGGAACAAATTAGTAAATCGTGCGAACGATTTATTTATTTTTATTCTTGCAAGTGTGGGGCTCCGTAATTATCCACATAACCAAAATGACAGAGTATTTTAAGAGCAAGTGATTGCACCGGCGCCTCAATCTTTCATGCTGTGAGCACGCTACTGTTCCGCTTTCACATTCCGCACAAACACTTGAATAGCGCACATTTCTCTAGGTTAACATTAGATAAGGTTGATGAAAGATAGGTGAGCATTTGGATGTACTGTATTAACACAAAGACTAGCCATTAACGATCTGTCCATAACGAACTGCGCGGCCTCACCAGTTCCTATTTAAATTTCCTAATAAATTTTTTTTCTGCGACTAAGTGACTAATAAAAGTTTGGTCAACTAAGCCTCTTCACGTCGACTTAAGGTTAGTCGACTATTAGGGGGCAGTCCTAGTAACACAGCTAACCAAAATATGTTTTAAGAACATACATTTTGGTAATGTTCCCATTAAGTTATGAACATTAAAAAATGTCCAGTTGATTTAAAAAAAAAAAAACATTTAAAGCCCTTGCCCCCAAACATAAAAGGGATGTTACTTTTGACTGAACATTCTAAAAGAAGTAGTGCATTAGTAGTTAGGGCATCATCTGAGACGTGCGATGGAAGTTAATTATATATCTTTGTGTTCCAATCAGCGTAATTAAATCAACATACGCCTGTCATCCTTCATTTCGCTCTTCTTATAGATTAAAGAATCCATTCTTAGTCGACTCGAACTGACTTACTGATCAACAACCATAGGCAGCATGAGCGAGTTATCAGTGTCACCCTAAAGTGCTCTCTTATCCACAGAGATCTGTTAACTGGTATCTCTCTTAATTCAAGCCATGCTAATGGCTCATTAATATGAGAGTCATGGGGCTGTCAAAGACATGGCACAGCTCAGAGCTAAAGGACACTAATCCCCATTGATTAGAGTTCTCAGATCAAAGGCTTCCAGCGCTGTCACTTCACCTCTATTCTCCCCGACCCACTCGCGCCACAATTAGGAGCCCTCTCAGCGTTTCATTAAGATGTTAAAAATACCAAGATACCTCCCCCTCAAGGGACCCAGTCTCTGAGACACATACCAAAATCCTCATTTACCATTGCAAGAAACAAACCGTGGCATCTCCCTGAACATTTCAATCAGGTGGTAAGCCCCACTCATGCCTGCAGTACACAAAAGCAAATGCTGAGTCCTCAGTAACCCTGGACTCTACTGCGCTTGCAATGTGTGATAATGAGCTCATCATCCACCAAGGATGAAAAAAGTACATTTAATTAGCAAGAGAAAGTTTTTTTTTTTTTTCTTGAGACAACACAGACTCTAGTCCAAAAAAAAAAAAAAAGACCTTAAGTGAGTTCACCAGCAATAATTATTGGCTTTTAAGGTGTGCATCCCTTGATGTGTAAGTGAAAACCATCAAAGGACATTTTTTAAAATAAACCTTTGACACAGATAAGAAAGAACACGGGAAATTATAGGTAATTATGTTTAAATTGGCATGTTAAAAAACCCTGCCTCTTATTTTTTTTCTGTCGCTTTTTATAAATATCACTTAAAAGGATATTATCATAATTATTTGTGTTTATTTGTGTGTGTGAGTGTGTGTGTGTGTGTGTGTGTGTGTGTGTGTCCTGGTGTTCCCTACGTTATAGGCAGAGTTGGATAGACTACTTAGAAGTTGTAATCCATTACTGATTCCAAATTACATGATAAAAACTGTAGTTAGTAACACAATTCAATTGCATAACACATTTCAGGTAATGTAATCAGACTACATTTAGATTACTTTTAGATTACTTTTGACCTAAGTTGTTTATCACGTATTAATACAAAAATACAAAGAGTGAGAAAAATGCATTCCATTCGTTGTAAATAATAACATGTAATGCATTAAATATTACGTTACATCAAGGTTTGCCAAACCGTGGTTCGTAAATTAACTGCAGGGACTATGTGAGTTTAATGGTAAGCTAATAATTCATTAAATCCTAAAAATGTAAAATTAAAATAAGGCATTTTACAATAACAATCAATCAAAATAAAACACTTAAAAATTAATAATAATAATTACAGTATATATATATTTACATGCATGTCATGTGACCATTTACCAACAGAGAACTGTGAAAATGCAAATGTGATACTTTTTTGATTAAAATACTTATTTAAAAATCTCAAGGGTACTTCACGTAAATATATAAGGTGAATGATGTTCAGATGACAAAAAAGTTTGGGAATGCCTGCATTGCATGTAACTAAGAAATAAAGTGAATTTATGATTACAGTCTGTACAGAATAAAAATCATTACATCTATGGAACGTCCCCATAAAATATGGAAACCCAAAATCTCTGTTTGTGTGTGTGTGAATAGACAAAATACAGCTGGAAAATATATATTAGAACTGCTCCCACATACTGAGTCTTATCTTACCTTAAGTGCCAGTGCTGATGCTCTTCCTGTCTTACCACTCAGAAGGATAATCTGCACCTGGAAGAAAGAGGAAACACATCGCTGAATTGGGCCATACATATGCATTCATGCACACTCCCAGCAGGTATTAGTAAATTTACTTGTGCGCATAAAATACATCCATGAAACATTCATGTACTAAGGCAAAAAAATTTTCCAGTTGGGATCTGCAGTTGCAGAAACTTCAAATCTTAAAACCCTTGAATCATAAACAAAAATATCAATAAACAATATATAATATATTATATAATATTATGAAATATTATATAACATTATTAAACAGATTTGATCAAATAACCTTTAGTTTATGTTAGGACTGAAACAAGCAGCCTTTTTTTTTTTGAGTGAGTCACTGAATCATTCACTCAACCAAAACATTGCTTCTTTTGGGAATGAAACACCACAAGTGTGCAGAGCCTAACCACCAAAGACATTGATGACTCTCTCTGTCTGATTTTTTTCATTTGCCCCAGCAATCCAACAGCACTCGCCAATGTCAAAAGGATTGAGATGGCCAGTCAAATCACAGAAGGCAGGCTTTACTGTGTAGAGGAGCCGGACATGAAAACCAGCACACCTCTTCAGTTTTAATGGTGAGGTAAGTTGTACTGTAAGTAGATACATATTTTAAATTTGACAACTGTGTTATGATAGAAATGACCAATAGTAATATGCAGTGATACAAACAACTCTACATTTTTGGTCAGATTTCTGTGAATTGAAAATAACCTTTTGATCATTACCTTTTAAGACATTAAAAAAACATTAACAGAGCCATTTTTGACAAAAGATTTCAAAGAAATTTCATTTTGCAGATAAAAAGTAATTTTTGCAGTTAAAATGGATTGCTTTTACTGTTACTTTATTCCCTGCTTATAACAAACTATAATCCTTAATCTACAGAAAGTAACTGTTAATATTATGTCTAAACTAAAACTTGCTCAATACTAACCTCTTGTTTTTTGAACTGTTGTATAGGCAATGAGCATTTCTGTTTTGATCAGAAGCTATTTTCTCATCAGTGTGGCCATAATTTTTGTATTTCTTCCTTAGGGAGAGATGTTGTTCACCAAAATAAAGCCAATTTATTTCTAGCTTTGCTTGTCTGCAGTGATGTTGAACAAATGTGAAAGATTATGGTATTTAATTTTCTTTCCGACCGTAGTATGATGTTCATGGCTTCAGGGTAGACTGGGGCTTAATGCTGTTCTGGAGAGATGTAAATTTAGTTCATACTTCCTATAACACAATTCTGCCAATATGCATATGGATATTGATCGAGACTTCTGAATGAGCAGACCCCAGTGCACGTTTCCCCTGAGGACACATGCCATGTCTGAACTGATTTGAATATTAGTCCTCTGCAAACAATTCAGGATTTGTGTAATGTAAATAAAAAAACTAAAAAAAAAAAAAAAAAAAAACTAAATAATAATATACAAATATACTGTGTCTCTTCCCTCAGAGTCAAAACTACTGAGGCGTTTGGGAAGAGCAAGTAAGCAAACTTTATGAATGTAAATAATTTCCCAGAGAGCAGAGGATGCAGGAGGCAGGCCGAACAAAAATAGTGCTGCGTAGGCACAAAAAATGGATCCACAAAATGAATACATGAATAAAATCGAGCAAGCTCGAAACAAATATGCTCTATCCATTCAACGGTATGCCAAAAAATCTATGTGAACCAAAAGTGTTCCAGCCCCAACAGATGTCAGTGCCCATTTTCTGGCTCACCTTCCATCACTACTCACAACCTGTGAAGTGCTACAATCAACAGTGTGGCCAGTTCGCTTGCAGTAGCTTTTCAATTCTTGTTTCCCCAAAAGGAAATGTAAAAAATTCATAAAGGACCAATATGAAACTTCTGAAGCTCCTGTTTTTCCCACCCACGCTTTTCCTTCACTGTTTGAACAGGACAAACATTGTAAAATGTCTGTACTTTTCCCATATGATTCATGGGCCTCATTGTTTGCTGCAGCATAAACATGACAGAAGTCCAGTGCCTCACATCCAGTCCCTGTGCTGGAAGTTATGTCAGTGAAGCATCAGAGAGAAGGATCACCATGGCACCAGTTCTCTGTGAATCACAGCAGACTCACTGTAATTTGTTATCTTTCGGAGATCCCATTTCCGATGTGTTGATGCAGCAGATAGATTCCCATACTATAACCATTTATCACCTGTCACTGGAAACTGTTGTCACGCTTTTTTTCTTTCTTTCTGCAGGAAAAAAAATCAGCTTTGAGAAATGCTCTTTGCAGAAGCCAAGAGTCATAAACTCTGACAGCATACAGTATGAAAATACAAACAATATACAAAAAAAAACATGGTTTACATGTATTCATGTCAAAATAAATGTAAACACTGTAGTACTACTGCATAATATGTTTGCAACTGTGTTGGTTTGAGCTCAGCTAGTCATGCTCAATGAACACAGATAATTAGTCATCTTAAAAGTATAATCCACTTCCTTGTAACTTTTTGACAGATTATAAAATGAGTAATCCCACGAGTGTCCTCATGTCAGAATATTTTAAATTAAATTGTCTTTATTTTTATTATCCTGCAGTATTTGGGGGTGCAGAAAGTTATTATTATTTTTCTTTTGCTGTTGTTTGTTAACAGAATTAGCTAATGGTTTTGTAATGTTCTCATTTTATAGTCATGTCTTTACATGTCTTCACAATAAATAACAAGGTCACTTGCAAGAGAATGTCACAATTTTATGGGAATGCAAGATTTCTTTATACAATAAGGTTCAACAAATTGGTGCACATTAAATTATGTCAGCCAAAAAAAGATAATTAATGTATATAATAAATAATTTGTTAAGTTTTACAGTGATGAATTAAGTATTGACTCTTGCTTAAGTGTCATTGCTTAAATATTGCACAGCAAAAATATGGTAATGAAAATGGCTCATGTTGTTCATATTGCTGTAATTGTATTTTCAGAAGTGAAAAATGATTTGCATATGGAATGGTGATGTTCAATTAAATCTGATTAAGATTAATTGCTTGTCTTGGAATAAAAAGTGAAAATGCTGTTTTGCTCTATGAGTTAACGGAAAGGGTGAAGTCTCAGCGCCCCATTGCTCAATGATTTATGAATCCTTTTGTATTTAAATGTTAGATTAGAATGTAAGCAGTCATCTTTTAGTAAAGTTGCGCTATGGTTCTTTACTATTTGTACATGACATGTCTTACAGTACTTTACTTTGGTCAGTATGTCTAATGGTTAGAAATGATGAATGGAAGTGTCCTTTGTGCCTTCATATAAATGATTAAACAATTATGACGTTATGAGAATGAAATTTAATTATCAGAGCAGTAAATTCAACAGGTCGAACAATGTCTTTTGTTGCATTCGAGTTTCTGATTAATCTATCGCCACACCCTCCCATGTAGAAAGGTCTATTGCAAAAATGCCAGAATCAGCGTTCTGTCTGCAACCATTGCCACACCTCAGAGCTTTGATATAAAACCTGTCAAGTTTTAATTAATATTAGTTTCATGGCTTGGGTTTTTATGATCGACACTTCTGATAATGAATTTCATTCAGCAGTTACAGACTGTGAATAAGGAATATGTTTCCTGTGCAAGACAGTGGATAATATTCATCTTCCTCACTCTCTTTAGTCCAACACAACGAATCACAGGATTTTCTTTTCTCAGGAATTGGCAATTCCTTGTTAAAATGGTGATGCGTATTGAATGAAAAAGAATTGGCTTCCCCTTATCCATGGCTAACTTCCCACATTCCACCTAATCCAAAAACAATGCTTAGTAGAAATAAAATAAAATAAAATAAAAAAAATAAAAAAGCTTTCATCCTTGGAAGCTGGATTACTTTTTACCCTTTTGCTGAGGCCTCAGGATCTTTTTGGAGTGCTTTTATTTTTAAAGTTTTTCTGAATTGTGTGACTGATTTGAATTAGCCCCCTTCACTAGGCAAAGTGTCAGCCTTCACTTGGTGAAGCTATGACATCAAAGAAAGCCAAAATAGTTTTAAACTTAAAACCTGAAAAGTAGAAAGCAAAAAGTTTTGACCTGCTCTTTGTATTCTGACGAGAGTGCACTATTCAGTGTAATGCATAAGAACAGAGTAAGCCTCGTGAGTACACAGGCTTATTCTGTCCTTCCGTTGCACTCATCGGAAAGGCTTCCGTCAAAAGAGCATAAAATGGCCTGGGAGTCTAAAACTTAATGTGCAGGGGGTTCGCAGTATCTTATTAAAAGCACTTTAATGCCTTGTGGCTTAACCAACATCAGCTTTATTGTCTAAGGAGGTCAGAAACCCTCTTACATCACGCATCACAGAATCTGAATACAGAAAAACAGGAGTGCGGTTTCATCTCTCAGAACTCAGCAGACACCAAATCTGATACTCATTCCTTTATGCTAATGAAGATAATAATGTAATAGTTTAAGTCCGTAGAGTCTATCAGGCACAGGATTTGTTATCATGCAGGCAATTTATAATCTAGAGCAGTGCTACATAAAATGGTACTAATATATATAAGTATACTAAATAATATGTATAGATCTTGTGTCTTATTTAGCGATTGTAGTGAAAAACTCCAACTGGAAAGACTGATTTTTATTTTTTTTTATTTTTTTGTATAGTGTTACAGATTATTTGTTTCAAGTTTTAAGATAACATACTGGTAAAATTATAAAAAAGTATTTCAAATCATTATTTTATATCAACACAATTATTTTCTTGGTGAGTGTAAACACCTGCTGACCACTAACCCAGCCAATAGGGAACGTTGGCTAATGTTCTGGCAAGGTTATCTCAAAGTTATGAATAAAAGTTTTTCCTTTGGCATTAATAGAATCTTTATTCAAAGTAATCTTGACTTTAATAATGTTCTCAAAATGTTAGCACAAAAATATTATTTATCATTTATTATATAAAGTATATTATTTAGTTCAATCAACTTAAAGGGGTCATACGATGTTGCTAAAAAGGACATTATTTTGTGTATTTGGTGTAATGAAATGTGTTTATGTGGTTTAAGGTGAAAAAAAACACATTATTTATCACATAATGTACATTATTGTTTCTCCTCTATGCCCCGCCTTTCTGAACCGCGTCGATTTTAACAATGCTCATCGTTCTGAAAAGCGAGGTGTACACTGACTGGCCAGCTATCCAGTGCTTTGTGATTAACTGAATACCTCAAGTGTGTAATGTAAATGTTACCCCCCTTAACATACTGTTATAGCGTGTCCCGGTATTCTAACAAATAATGCTACATATCAGATTATGCTACCAACACTGTATTTATCCTACTGTAAGTGTAGGTTTAGGGTTGGAGTAGGTCAGCGGTTCTCAATTCCAGTCCTCGAGCCTCCCTGCTCTGCACATTTTGTATGTTTCTCTTATTGCTTCAGACGTTTGTTCTATTCGAATGTAAGTGCCCTGCGAAGTGGACGTCACAGAATATTCTGCCATGATTCTAGTTCGAAGCGAAACGTATATGTTCCATTCAAAGTGCATTAAAGTGTACGAGACGTGAATTTAAATTGTATTTATTTACATAGGTATATGATGTCACACTTGTCCGTGTGTGATGACGTTGCGCAGAGCAAATCCGTGAAAGAATGTTCCGAAGTGAGGTGAACTTCAACAGATTTCCCCTGCTCAGAGAATATGGAGCAGATAACACTGTGTAGGGACCATGTCAATCGGAACACAGTTCATGCACGGAGCTTACTTCTAATGAGCTGATTATCTGAATCTGGTGTGTTAACAAAGAGATACACATGCAAAACAGCTGTGGGGGCACGAGGACTGGAATTGAGAATCGCTGGGGTAATGTTAGCTGTACATGTTAATAAAGGATTTTGCTTCCGAATGATGCTAACCATCTGTTTTAATGGGAGGTAGCAAAATCTGACAGGGTAGCACAGATCGTCAGAACACTGGCGTGACAAGACAAAACCAATAAAACTCATTACAAATGAGGCATTTGTTGAATCCGGTGGGGACATAATTACAGATTATAATGACTTATACTGTCTTTTTACACATTGTGTTGCATCGCGCAGCATAAACATAAAACCATGTCTGCATTTGTGATCGGAGAAATGACAAACAACAAGCACTACTCTCTACACTGCTCAAAACTCGCGTTTGAATCGTCAGTGGCAAATCCTTTAAATTTGAAAACGTACTAACAGTTTGTGAGTCAGAACAGCCAGCATTGTAGTCTTCACTCCCAGGATCAGAAAACAGTCCTCCATAAAATGCACTGCACACATCAGAATATTGGGGTTGAACTGTTCTGGAACAGTGTTGTTAATACAACTTGACCACTGATTTCTAGTTGTGTCCTCTTTTGGAAGGCCAAACAAAGTATTTTTCGCTTTTGCAAGGAAACACACAGCCTCTTCACAACATGGTGGCAGTGGTAGCAGCAACAATAAAGTTATGCCTTCTTTCTTTGCGTGAACATTTAGGCGGTGTTATGAAAATCTTCCCACATCGTGACATAAACATGTGGGGGCGTGTTTGAACGAGCCGTTTTAGGAGGGCGTGGACAAGTCTAAACTTTTACAAATATCTCTTTGGATTTGAGACTTTAGTCTTTGCAAACTTTAGGGATACCAGCAGTTCACCTTCACAGACATAACAGACTGTTTTTGTAACTCATGTGTGTTTTTAACGTAAACTTCTGTGTGAAAGAACTTAGTTTAGTACTCACATGCTGTGACAGTCATTTTCTGTTTGTGTGCTTCGGATGTGTGCACTCAGAAAACTGTATATCAGAAGTTTAAACTCATATGGTTTAAAACACATAATTTCAGCATGATAAACATGATAATCAGAACCAATCCGAGCTGTAATGACGCAGCTCTATTCTGGAAAAGGGGGCGGTGAGCAGCAGTCTTTAAAGACACTGGCCCGAAAAACATGTATATCAAAGCATGTTTCTGCTTCCACTCAAAATAGGCATTTTCAAAATGATATAATAAATGATCTGTTAAGTATTTTGAGCTGAAACTTCACATAGACATTCTGGGGACACCAGAGACGTATATTACATATTGTAAAAAGGGGCATAATATGTCTCCTTTAAGACTAAATTCCAAATATAAATATGTTTGAATAACTTAGTACTTGAGTTTTTGTTTAAAGAAATGTCAATGATGCTTGACCTGAAATGACTGACCAACAGAATATGCAAGGAGTGCTACACAGAGTTAGTAAGAACCCTAGAGAAACTTACAAAGAAGGGAAAATGTGAGAAAAAAACAGCAAAAAAAAAAAAATAAAAAAAAATACAGACAGATTTCCATCAGGTTGGCACAAAGCAAGAGAAACCGTGAGAAAACCGAAACCTATAATCTTCAGTCAATCTCTATTGAGCTGTTATTGCATTTGGATGGTCTTTGGAGAGGTGAACTATAACTTCAGTTTAACTTTCTGGGATTAAAAAGTCAAATTTATACATGATCGGTATTATTTTGGCTGCTGTAATGTGAGATGATTTATTTAATGCTAAAAAAGAGCTGGGTATCAGGCACATATCTGAGAGTTTCTGCTGCATATATTCTGCTCATTAATATAGACAGACTGTTAAACAAAAAAACAGAGCAACATTTGCTGTAAACATGGCCCGAGGAAACCATCGATGCACACAGATACTATCAATGTGGGCAGCAAAGAGGAAAAGCAAGCACAAATAATCTTGTTTACCATGATAGTTGCGTAAATCCCAAGTCCTGCCCTGTCTAAGAACATTGGATGTACATGGCCTCAGGACTACCAGGCACTTTGGTGAATGCTAATTAAAAACTATGAAACGATCAATTGAACTGCTCTGTGCTCTTGTAAAGTGCATAGAGAAGCAATGGGATGCCAGATTTGTACTGACACAGCAACCTCTCCTCTCTCTGTCTTTCTGCCCTCCTCGCACTCTTCTCTTTCTCTTGCTCGCTTCTCCACAACCTCTGCTTTTCACTGCTCTCCTTTCTGTCTTCATGTCTTTCTTATTTCAGTCTCCCTTGACTTTAGTTTCTGGTTGTGCATAGCGTTTTTTTTTTTATAGTGTTTTGTGATGGAGCCTTTGGAAAGCAACTCCCCAGAGATCTCTGGATTCTGACTGCATGACATCAGATTTTAGAGTTGGGCTTTATAAGAGCCTGGAAATTGAGGGATAGCAACCCAGTGTTCTTTGGTTAGACTGTAAGGTTCTGGCATTAGGTCTGTAAGTCCCCTGCGGTTCCACTTCAAAGGGTCATACATGAGGAGAAGAGTGTATAACTTCTCTTCTAAGAGTAAGGACAAGCTCTATAGTTACACAGTGAGTTCTCAACAGTCCTGAGGAGTTACTAACTAAAGGTAGTGAAACTTTACATTTTTCAGGACTGTGACAGTAGTTTACAAAATAGTGTTGGCCTACTGTAGTGACAAGCCAATTTTCCAGTAGTAGGCTTTTAAAGTATTCAGATTGTATTGCATATGCTGCTTCACAGTCCAGAAAGCTCAGTAATCTCCTAAATTATCCTCTGATTGATTGAGTGATCGAATATAATATGTTTACTATTCACATAATTTGCATTATTTTGTAGGCTATATTAAGTACTACTATATGGACTCTACAGATAACAAAATACTTCCTGATTGTAACATTGTAAAAATATGCATTTTCTGTGAAGCTTCTTTGAAACAGTATATTGTAAAAATCGCTACACAAATAAACTTGAATTGATTTCATTTTAAATGGTTCTTTCTCCTAAACGTAGTATTTGAACATCAGATTGATTTAAATTAAATAGTTCACTTTTCTGATTCAATTTAGGGAATCAGTTCGGTTTGAACAAACTAATGAATGGGTTCGCTGTAATCGGTTCGTTTTATTATCTCATATCACGCTAAATATTTCTTCCTGCTATACTATTATGAATAGTTCACACTAAAAAGTCCTTTCTTTCATACACAGCGTGGGGAAATCTTAATCATTTGTTTAATTGTTTATTTAAAACTCATACGTAGCTCATATTTAGTCAGCATCAATTGTTAGTAACAGTGTTACCACTAGATAGACTTTTGCTAACACTATGTAAATTTTTTTGCTATTCCAAATGGTGAAAATATATACAATGTTGATAGTTTATGTATTTTTAATCACTGTTGAGTTTACAAGTCTTCTATATGTGATAGCCTAAATGATAGCAAATTTGTGAACATGAGACCTGTGTTAATTCATACTTTCTCATCATGTAGTTGCAGCATCTGTATATCGGCTCTGAGAAACCTAATAAGAATTCAGTTTTCTGACAGCAGGCATCACTTTCACAAGCACGTGCCCCCCCTCCTCCCCTCCCCCCCACAGATCTAGTTACTCAATGAGCTTGAAAAACTGTCACAACTGTCACAAGCTGTCTTCGGACTTAGTACTTATACAAGGTTGTCTCCTTGGAGAAAGACAGAGATAGGCATAGCTGAATTGATTTTTACATAGAGACTCAAAGTCAAAGTGACAGACAAAATTCTACCCAATGAAACAACCCTGGATCATGGTCATGGTCAGCACACATCTTTCTGTTCTTCTTGTGGTGAGAGTGCATTAAATCAAATATGCCTATATCAAATACTACATCACACAAGACTGAATGTTGCATAAGTTGATTAATAATGTTATCAGCTCCCTCATTTTCTGTTGTCCTCTTTGATAAATTATAGACATTGCCATATGCGGGATGAACAAATATAGCTCAAGCAAGGCTTAGCCAATCACACCAATTACCATCTCATCCTAGATGAGAAAATTATCAAAAGTGTGGCATCCTGGTTTGAAGTGTCCATCATGGATGAGCCAGTTCTCAATATTTCACTTTGACTTACTGTAGTTGGTCAGCAGGGAGTTGGGCTGGTTTGAGAAAATCAGACAGGCAGAGTCTCTGCTGGCCTCAGGACATTCACACTCTGGTCTGTGAAGGGGGATCTATTGGCCCATTTTTGTGCTGGAAGGTGGATCATAAGAGGTCGTTCATAAGGGGAAGCTGCCCAGTTCAATTGGACAGAGACCAATTTCTTCCTGCTCCCCACATGAACTTCCTCTCAGTGACTCAACAAAAAGTACGAAAAGGTTTTGCATTAGTAGTGGAAAACACAGCCTCTTTCTGCAACAAAACATTGTGTGTTGCTCGAAGACGCCCATTTGAAAATACACCAGGTAGACTAAATGGCAGTATTGTGTTTAAAATTTAAGAAACTCATCATTAACTGAATTGTTGTATAAAAGCAATTACACTCGTTCGAAATCATACTTTTGGTCTGAATATCGACACTGCTCATACTACTAAAGGTGACAGTTCTCGATGGCAGTAGCTACAAATTATTACAGCATAATATAATTAGTGGTTATGTTAGTGGGTTAAATTCAATTTGTTGTCAGTTCTCTGACATATTTTAAAATGTTTCTTTTTCTTTTGTCGCTATACCATCTAACGTTACAAAATGACAGAACAATTTTGTGAATCAAAACACCGCAGTTGATGGGTGCATGGATTTTTGATTTTAACAACAAAAGATTGGGAAAGCATTTTCAATTCCAACTTAAAACTCGAATAAAAATGTATTATATAGTTATGTTTTTGTTGCATTTTATTATTTGCATTCAGCAATGCTAATACCTGCTATTCGCGTATCAGAACCAAGCAAGCTCTTTTGTTGCAACCCACTAGCAAGACTATCGATAATATAGTCCCTAAACAGACCACGAGCTCGAAAATCAGATTATTCTTTTTTTCTTTTTCTTCTTCCTCTTTGTTTTTTCTCCATCTACACTATCCTTTAAAAAGCATCAGAAAACATGCAAGGTCACCTATCTCTGCAATAATTTCTTGGGGGTGTTTTTAATTGCCAGACCACCATCTGATATTGAAACACTAGAGAGTAGCTCAGTGAGATAACTATGTCTGTCTTCCTACAGGGGTGGGTCACATAAATATACTCTCCTCTCCCATTAGCTCTTCATTAAAGACTGAATAATGTCGAACTGCTGATGAGACTTTATTTGCATCTCCACATTAATTCTAGTCAGCTCCTTTGTTCCCACCAGAACAAGAGGGTGCAACAGCTTAGTAGCAGTAACAAAGGCAGACCCTAAAAAAAATTACAAGACCCCTGCGTTTGTGTGTGCATTGCACACAGTGATTGCTGGTATCATGGCCTGCTACTTCGGTATATCATCCATCATGCTTGGTTTGGCGTGAAAGTATGAGGAGCACATTAATCTATTTTTAGAAATGTAAATGAGGAGGATACTTTGTCATGCCCAACTAAATCCATGGGCACAGTTGATGTTTAAAGCAATGGATTACTCCAGCTGGAAGTCATTTGCTGCTAAGGTCAAAAGTAATCGAAAGTCATTTTTACTGGGGGCTGTTTTCCATGTGTGAAATACTGCATGCTCAACTCAGGATGAGGGTTGGCCACTCACCCAAATCCCCATGAAAACACCACCCACCAAACTCACCAAATTATAGGACTATCACGGCAATAAAAAATGCAAATAAATATCACCCAGCAACTGATCTTAAAGCACATTTCAGGAATGTTATCACCTGCCATAAATACTCGCATAAAGAGGTTGAGATTTGCAGTAGGAGTTGAAATTGCGAGAGAAAGATTAACAATGGTTGTCTGCTATAATAATGTCATAGAAAATCCCTTATTAGTCATAGAAACACTTTTCATTATTCAGAATCTTTAAGCCGAAGTGCCTGGCAGAGAAAGAAAACTTTTTTTAGTTCCCCTGCAGTGAATTTCGATCATTTCACAAGGACATTTTGAGTTTGTCCTGTTCCTTTTCTGCAGGTTTGTTGCTGGAACGTAATGGTGCCCATTTTAGCGCGATGCCCGAGTGATTGAATCCTTTCCTATGTAATTGGACCATAATGGCTTGGTCATTGGCCTTCTCAGCAACAGTGAATTTCAAGCATCCAAACAGGAAATTCACACTGGACAAAGGAAAGGCAAATAAGCAGAAATTCTGACTCTATTTACCTCCTGTGGTGTAAGAATTTTAATAAGTATGCATGCGCTTAGAGACCAAACCTGGATGATTTTCGAGCTACTAGTAAAACCGGCTCTCCTGAAATAATAGAAAACTAACAAATACAGTGGGGCTTGTACGGATCTTGGCCTCTAAATATTCAAGGACATTTTTTCCCCATTTTAAACACCTTCTCACTCTGTTCTCTTGAATGCTTAAATGTGGTGCCAACAACTGACTTCCGAATGTTTCATTTTCTTCTGGCTGATTAATAGGGTAGTTAAGGTAATGGAAACAAGATTGTTTAGAACATTTCCTAGTACTCAGTTAGTTCCTGGTGAGAGTAGCAGATCAAACATTACAAAATTTGTCAGTGCCACCATGGCAATGGCAAGTTTTGCAATGCGAGATCCCAAATCTACCATAGAAAATATATAATCTGAGTTCTTGCAGGTACCTGTGCATTTCTGAAATTTGCAGAGCACAATGTAATCGGAAATTGTCACCCTTTCTCCTTGGTCAAACTCAAAACCAAAAAAAAATAAAAAAAATAAATACAAATACAAAATTTCAACCATAAACCAAAACCGAACGACCAGAGGTAAAGAGATGATGCATATCGCCTCTTACCGCTGATGCTTTCTAAACATCCCCACAAAATGCCATTGCATAAAAGCTCTCAAGGATAAGCCCTTTTCCCATCTACACTAACGGCGTTAGCTCAACCCGATTTAAAGTGAACCCGAGTCAGATTTTCCACCGTCGCCTATGCATCATGCTCACTGAGGGCTGAAAACATAATGGCCATTTAGTTGACAGATCTCAATGAGATTATGAGGAAAAAGTGGAGGAAGTGTAAGCAGACTCAAGGCTTTTCCCGAACAGGCACATACCAGCTTAGGCTCTGTAATAAGATCTGAAAGCGCTGATGCACATTAAATGCTCAACATCAGTCACAGGTAGGCAGGGCAGTGCTGGGTTTACACTCACCTGTCAATGCCTATCAAGCTCTATCAAGGACATGGATATAAGTCAGTGCCTCGAGGCACAGAATGCGCCGCCAAACGCTAAAAGCAGGTACCTGTTCAATCTGTTATCGTAAGGCTACTTGGCAGACCTGAGACAAATATGTAAGCATGCTCAGCTGTAAAGGTCCATTAATTGTGACATTGGGAAGCCATTCGTAAGATTGAACTGCTGAAAAGTTGCACTCTCTCAATGCATAGTAACAAGCCAGCTGACTGATAGTTTATTACCGTGAACCTTTCGGTTTTCGCCAGGTTTGATACTTTTATTTTAAAGCCATTATTTAATTTATGATTACTGAGCCCGCTTTAAAGTTATTATCCCATTAGCTATATTAAAAGCTGATATGCAGAAAGGCAGAAGTGTATGTTGTTGGGCCACAACAAATTAGTCATATTTATTTAGGCAGCAGCTATTTTCTCTAAAAGAGGGCAGATGCTTTTTGCACTAAGTGTTATAGAAGTAATGCACCAGAGGAAGGGAGAAAATAGCCTTGCCATCAAGATTGGCTATTTGCATTTGTAAACACACACTAGCTGTTCAGTGTCGAAGAGGAGTAAAATTTATTTTGGTATGTAGCTTGTTTTTATATTAGCTTATTAAAAGGCAACTAAGTGGCATCATCTTGCTGGTCTTTTTCAAGGCTTTTTCAAAAAAAAAAAAAAAAAAAAAAAGCCCTGGGATCGATGATTTTCTATTTCAACGAGTATGTTATTACCTTTAGGTGAATGTTTTCCCCCCAAAACAATAGAAAATGATTGCTGAGCAGCTGCAGTATTTTCTTTTTTTTCTTTAATGTGTTCATTATTAATGAAGTCAGTGTTGAAACACCGGCTTGAAATGCATTTATTTATAAAAAATATTTTTTATTATTATTTTTTTTAAGGAAGTGCACCAGAAGGACAGTGATAAGAGTTAATTAGCATTGTTTTTTTTTTAATGTCTTTTGTGAGTTTTAATGACTTTGCTAATAAGGAGCAGCAAATGCCCCAGTGGCTGGTCAGAGAGTGTTTTGTCATGAAATATTCATATTCACCTAATGCTATTCCAACACTTTTGCCCGCTTTCCGGAATACACATTTTTAAGATAAATAGCAAAATATGCCATCATATTCAGTGTTTATAATATATCATAAATATATAAATTAAATATAGCAGTTTCACAGCATACAGCATTTTTTTTCTAAATTTAAATTTAAATATAAATACATCCACCAATTCTTTCATCAAAAAGTTCACAGAATCTAATGCCAAACTTAATGCATCAACAAAAGGAGGGGAATGAACAAAGAAAATTTGTTGTCCACCTCAAAATACAGTGTTGATTTGGTCCATGCGGGAATGCTGTGACTCCCTGTGCTGTGTCAGTGAGATTGAGTTCTTTTTGAACTGATAGCACTTTTCTAGTATACATCAGTATCAGCAGTTCTCTGTAGCTGGCAAACACTGCAATGACAATAATAGATACCTTGTGTTTGCTGTTGTGCTTTGGCACTCAGGTCAAGAGTAGAGGAGATGGTTTATTCAGACAGCTTGCGCCCCTCCCACCTCCTTTTGAATGATGCTTTTCATGGATATATGCATGCAGTCATTTTTCATTATGGATATTTGTGTGGTCTCTGACGGAAAGACGATCAATTCAATCCCATTTGAAATTTGTCTGTAATGCAAAAAAGTTATTTGTGTGTGTTTGAGGCCCAATTTAGAGAATTAAAGGGATAGTTTAACCCAGTAATAAAAGATGTCATCCTTTACTCACCTTCATGTTGTATGATTTTATTTTCTTTTTCCATGGAACATCAAAAGATATACTGTATCAGACAGAATCTTCATACTGTTCTTAGTTACAAACACACTACTTTGGGGTCAGTAAGATATTAAGAAATTAACTTTATTCAGCAAAGAGGCAATAAATGTGCCAAAAGCGAAGATATTTATGATGCAACAAAATAATTCCATTTCAAATAAATGCGGTTCTCTTAAACTTTCTATTAAATAATCCTGTCAAATGACGTTTTCAACGTTGATAAGGAATGTTACTTGAGCACCAAATTAGTATATTAGGATGATTTCTAAAGGATCATGTGACACTAAAGACTGGAGTTATGGCTGCTGAAAACTCATGGAAAAACACATTACTCAAGGAAAACTCAAGGAAAAACACATTAACCAGTAATATTACAAACATATAGTGGCGGGAGGCGCAAACGACAGACACAGTGGGTGTGGCGTAAGGCATCCAAGGCCGTTGGCGGAGTCGTGGGTGCGTCTTAAATCCAGCTCACAGCTCTGGCGGCGCAAGAATTCTACGCACCCTTCCTGGGCCCCACGACGACACCAGCCTGCATGCACGGGGGGAAGAGACCGGTCTCTCGCAGAGAGATGCACTCAGCATTTAACAGCAGCGGTGACGAGGCTCCATTCACTTCAGGTGTGCCTCATCACACGCCGCCAGTTCTGGCTGTTTAATGCGCCCCGCCGTTCTCTCACACCCACTACTGTTGGAAGCCTGGGGAAAGGCGGCGATCAAGGAACGGGGTGATGATGATAATTGGGGGGAGACAGCCGACTCATCACTATATATATATATATATATAAATATATATATATATATATATATATATATATATATATATATATATATATATATTGTTAGAAAAACAAAAAGATAAGTGTTTAATATTTATTTTATTTTATTTTATCCTATCCCAGCAGGCCTGCATCATCCTGGTACACACAGGGCCGCTGCTGGCCAAATGGGTGCCCTAAGCAGAATAGTATTGTTGTGCCCCCTAAAAAAAAAAAAAAATCCTATAAGGGGTCAAAATAGAACTTTATTAAAATAAATTAATTGTAATTCATTTTTATTATTTATAAGTTACAACTGTTGCTATAGACAGTTAACTATGGCTATGATTTTATTAATACAGTTGTCTGATTGATTTTATAGTCTCAAGCGTTCAGAAATCATACAAAATAAAATTAAGCAGTTTTACTATGATAAAACTATGGTTCATTTTGGTAAGGGTTGCGATGTCCACATGTTTTTGTTTAAAGAGGCTGCAGCATTTCTATCGCAAAAAGGTGGCCAAAAATTAAAAATGAAGTGAATATTTTAATGAAATGTTTGGCCAATATTAAACAAGGATTTGATCGTCATGTAATTGTAACAACAGCAATGATCAGGCATTTGGTGCCCTTTGCAGGCATCTGTAATAATGTAAATTGTTTATTTTGTATTACATTATGTATTTTAACAGTGTTATTCAATTAAACCATATGATTATTATTAATTAACCAATCGCCTCATTGTTTTATATAATATATTTTAAGTCATGAAAACTAGAATATTAAGTCAGATGTGTCGTCGGTGGGGGTGAAATTATTACCGACATTAAAACATGTTAGGCCTACTAACGTTAACAGTCAAAAATGTTTCATAGGATTATGAACGTAGCGACCTGAAAGTGATGCATTGGCTTCATCTCTGGCTTTTCATCTTATGTCTTTTACCTGATATAGCCTAGTTGTTTATTAATTATGATGATCATTTGTATTCAGCCGCAAACATGAAAAAAGCGGGCGTGGGTGCAGATGTAGGAATGGCGAGTGCTTACTGCCTACTGCGTTCATCATAAAATGCATTTTTTATAATTATATATAATACATATGCTCATGTGCCCCACTGGCAGTTGGTGGCCTATGCAAGCTGCGTACTCTGCGTATAGGTAGCGGCGGTACTGGGTACACACAGCCCTGATATCAAAGTAAGTTACTAGCAGTCATGTGAGCTCCAGTGAGAGACTGATGAAGAGCATGTGGATTGATGGTAAGTTTGGCCTGCCTGTTGGCCTCACCTGCTCTTCTTTAGCCCAGCATCACTGCCTTGGTGCCCCTCACACTACTGCAGATCCCACGGCCATCAGCAGCATCTATCATGTGGACAGAATTGCTGACTAGCTATTACTTCTCTGCAGTTGCCATAAAACCAGGCAATTAAATGCTATTGGCCTATTCTGTTCTCTCTTAAACCAGTGAGTTCTGGTTGGAGGCAGCCAGTGGAAATGGGAAATTAAATACTGTGTCAGTCACTGTGAAATTGCACCTGATGAGGTGGGCTTGGAAAAAAACTATGGAAATACTTTGTTGACTTCATGGAAATTCAGCAGTCTAGACGGATTACTTTTTTGTTAATCATAGAATGAAGAGTGCTAGCATTTATAAAGTTAGTCTCTATCATGTTATAAGATGAACATATTAAACAATCATAAAACTCCTTCATAATACATTTTCAAAGTTTACCTTTAAACTTGTTGTGATATAGCCTACATGTTAAAAGCCAAGGCTGGTGACTAGTAATTGAAAAGTTTGTACTCTGCAAAAGTTTTTTCCTAAAACTTTGACAATTTTGCACTTGTATTAATGTAATATTTAATAGCGTACGTAAATATAGAGATTTAAATTCTCGCCCATAAGCTGATGAATCTTTTCATGCTATTTATAATAAATGGCCAGTATTAAAATGTTATCATATCATATCTAAGTAAACAAAAATCCAGCAATGGTTCAAAAAGACTGTAAATAAATTTTAGCACCAGAATATTATAATATAAAATATGAAAAACCAATGTTCATTTTCAACACTTTTATATTGTTACAAAAAAGAATCCTGAAAAAACAAAAGTACAGTATCATGTATTCTACAAAAATATGCAGTTTATTGAGCGCCAGATCAGCATATTAGAATGATTTCTGAGGATCATGTGACACTGAAGACTGAAATAATGGCTGCTGAAAATTTAGCTTTGCCATTACAATAATAAATTGCATTAAAAAATATATTAAAATACAAAACAGGCATTTTAAATTGTAGTAATATTTCACATTATCACTGTTTTTTGTTGTATTTTCGATCAAATAAATGAACACTTGGTGAGCGTGAGAGTCTTCTTTCAAAAAATATTCTTAGAGACTCAAAAAGTTTGAACAATAGTGTAATCTGAGTGTATAAACAGAGTAAATGAGACTGCAAATTTAATATCTAATATAGGATACTGATTCATTAAAAAATAACCAATTCAGATAAGTCTGAATTCTCAGTCCTAGCTGAGACCTTTGGAGGGAATGTAAAATGTTCTTCTTACATTTTATATGCCGAAGGTAGCTCGAGGGTCCTAGTGGTCAGCTCACACTGTAGAGTTGTGAGTTTGTACTTTGTGTGCTCAGGGTCCTCGTTTTCAGCTTTGGCAATCTCAGACCACATGGCCTCAGGCTTTGGAGGCCCGTGGCAGTCTATAATTTGGCCTGCACATGCTGTACTGTAATTCACTTAATAATTTCACAGTTCAAGATGGTGCAGTTAAGATCAAATGGCAAAAAATAAATAAAAAATAGAATGCCAAAATCATTTTTGTCAAACACCTGTTGAGTAAAAATGAACTTAAAAACTTAAAAATTTCAAGTAGTGCACTAGACATGACTTCTATATGAGAGATGTCATAACAAGAGATGTCATCCTCCATCTGAGCATGCTCGGTTTTACTGGTAGGAGGGGGCATATAACTGTCAATCCGCTCATGGTTATTTATATCACAAACCATGAACCATATTTCTATTTTATCCATCACTGAATTTTATGATATTTTTTTATGATCATTACACCAGCACAGGCTCCAAGACCTTTCTGTGACATCTAATTTACTGCATGGGTCAACATTTTTGTCTTGACTTTTTTACTGAATAGTGCGACTGATCCACTCAGAATGCTGTTTGGGCACCTAAGACAGGATGAATGAAGACAGACACAAATTTTCATTCTTAGATCATCTTAATTACACACAGACACACACACACACACACACACACACACACACACATATATATTTAAAAAAAAAAAAAAATTTATGCATTTAGCAGACGCTTTTATCCAAAGCGACTTACAGTGCATTCAGGCTATCAATTTCTACCTATCATGTGTTCCCGGGGATCGAACCCCCAACCTTATATATATATATATATATATATATATATATATATATAAGAGAGAGAGAGAGAAGAGAGAGAGAGGAGAGAGAGAGACAGAGAGAGAGAGAGAGAGAAAGAGAGAGAGAGAGAGAGAGAGAGAGAGAGGTGTGAAAAAGTGATGGCTTATTTCTTATTTTTTTGCATGTTTGTCACACTTTTTCAGACCATCAAACAAATGCAAATATTAGTCAAAAATAACACAAGTAAACACAACATGCAGTTTTTAAATGAAGGTTTTTATTATTAAGGGAAAACAAAATTCAAAACTACATGGCCCTGTGTGAAGAAGTGTTTGCTCCCCTTTTAAAACTGTGGTTTATCACACCTGAGTTCAATTTCTCTAGCCACGCCCAGGCCTGATTACTGCCACACCTGTTCACAATCAAGAAATCTCTTAATTATTACCTGCCTGACAAAGTGAAGTAGACCAAAAGATCCTCAAATGCGAGACATCATGCCGAGATCCAAAGAAATTCAGAAACAAATGAGAAAGAAAGTAATTGAGATCTATCAGTCTGGAAAAGGTTATAAAGCCATTTCTAAAGCTTTGGGACTCCAGCGAACCACAGTGAGAACCATTATTAGCAAATGGCAAAAACATGGAACAGTGGAGAACCTTCCCAGGAGTGGCTGGCCGACCAAAATTACCCCAAGAGCACAAGTGACGACTCATCCAAGAGGTCACAAAAGACCCCACAACAACATCCAAGGAACTGCAGGCCTCACTTGCCTCAGTTAAGGTCAGTGTTCATGACTCCACCATAAGAAAAGAGACTGGGCAAAAATGGTCTGCATGGCAGAGTTCCAAGACGAAAACCGCTGCTGAGCAAAAAGAACACAAAGGCTAGTCTCAGTTTTGCCAGAAAACATCTTGATGATCCCCAAGACTTTTGGGAAAATACTCTGTGGACTGACGAGACAAAAGTTGAACTTTTTGGAAGGTGTATCTCATTACGTCTGGCGTAAAAGTAACACCGCATTTCAGAAAAAGAACATCATACCAACAGTAAAAGATGGTGGTGGTAGTTTGATGGTCTGGGGCTGTTTTGCTGCTTCTGGACCTGGAAGACTTGCTGTGATAAATGGAACCATGAATTCTGCTGTTTACCAAAAAATCCTGAAGGAGAATGTCCGGCCATCTGTTCGTGACCTCAAGCTGAAGCGAACTTCGGTTCTGCAGCAGGACAATGATCCAAAACACACCAGCAAGTCCATGTCTGAATGGCTGAAGAAAAACAAAATTAAGAATTTGGAGTGGCCTAGTCAAAGTCCTGATCTGAATCCTATTGAGATGCTGCGACATGACCTTAAAAAGGCGGTTCATTCTCGAAATCCCTCCAATGTGGCTGAATTACAACAATTCTGCATAGATGAGTGGACCAAAATTCCTCCACAGCGCTGTAACAGGCTCATTGCAAGTTATCGCAAACACTTGATTGCATTTGTTGCTGCTAAGGGTGGTCCAACCAGTTATTAGGTTTAGGGGGCAAACACTTTTTCACATAGGGCCATGTAGTTTTGGATTTTGTTTTCCCTTAATAATAAAAACTTACATTTAAAAACTGCATGTTGTGTTTACTTGTGTTATCTTTTTGTGTTATTTGTTTGATCTGAAACATTAAAGTGTGACAAACATGCAAAAAAAATAAGAAATCAGGAAGGGGGCCAACACTTTTTCACACCACTGTGTGTGTATATATATATATATATATATATATATATACATATAACAATCTATTGGGTTGATTACAGTTTATTATTTGTATGCTGGACAGTACTGATGTCCCCAAGGACAAAGGAATGTCTATGAGATTGCTGCCAACTCTGCAGCTGTTTTCTCCTTTGTCACATAAGAAAAAGGTTCGTTCATTCTGCCCCCACAGTCTCCATATCCTAAAAATAAATTGCAATCAAGCGGGATCCAGGTACGCAATGCACCAAAGCACTTCATGCACCCAACTCCAGTGAAAGGATCCAAATAGCTTCGTGTCTCATTAGTGGAGCGAATTATTTAACTTTCATTTAAATCCTGATTCCACCCACTTATCCATCTTGTGTCTAATGCTTGTCACTGCCTGAAATTGGATGGATTTGAATGTACAGCAGCCATTTGACATTTAAAGCACATCAAAGTACGATCTGGTATCAGTTTACTGCCATGATAGTACTTGTGGTAGTGAAAACTGTCTTTGAGAGTGTTTTGGGCACAAAAAAGAAATGCGTCCATAATGTTCTTATTGTTATTAATTGTCATAATGCATTTTCCTCCAGTCAATATCTGTTTAAAAAAGAAAGTATGAGAATGTCATAAGTAGAGAAAGTGTTGCAGCTGAATATTGAGCTGAGGAAATATAAACATAATTTAATATTGCATTTGACATTTAAACAGAAAAGTTCATCCAAAAATGAAATTACTCACCTGTCTTTCAGGGTTCAAAACTATAGGCTATTAAAAATGAAAATAAAAATAAATAAATAAATAAAAGTGATAAAATCACAACTTTAACAAAAATGTAATTAAAAATGGAAAATATAAACTATAATAGTACTGTATCTCAATGAAACAAAAATAGTACGGCTGTCATTTGAAACCTGAATAACGTTTTCTATCAAGAAACACAAAAGGAGTTCTTTTTTATATATAGCAGAATGTCCAAGCTGCTCTTTTCCCATATAATAAAAAGTAAATGGCGACAACTGTCCAGCAATAATTTTAGGGAGGGATTGGCATGGTAATGTACATGACACTTGTACTGCAAATATAACATATATGGAATAACCGCCATATAGCATACATGAATCACCTTGTAGCAGATCTTTACAGGTGGAGCTGGGGAAGGTGGAGGTTTTTGAAGCAAGCTGCAACTGCTACGGCAAGCACAAGTCATATATTTGAATGTTGAGCAGCAAGCTCATTGGCTACCGATACAGGAGAGAACCAATCAGCTGTGCCATGTGATAACGATGTCATTAGTTCAGATTGAGTTAGACCTATTGGACTGCGCCATCTAGAGTTTCATGCCAGAACTGTGCATTGATCATATGGCTGCAGATGATTTGGATTATAGTGCATGAGTCATATGGACTACTGTGGGTCTTATTTTGTCCTTATTGTAGCTTGACATCCACTGGTCACCATCCACTTTGGATGGCAGCAGCATGCCATGAATAATATTCTCCAAAACGTGTGTTCTAAAAAAGAAAGTAAGTCATACAGAAAATGCGAGAGGAAGTGAATGATGACAAAATATATTTTGGGTGAACTATCCCTGGAAAATAAGCTGCAAAAGAAAATGGGGGAAAATTAAATCTCAGAGTAATGAGTTTGCTTGTTAAATTTGTTGAACATCTCAACCAGGTATTCAGAACTAGTAGGCTATAATGATTTCCCCTCTATCATTCCACATCTCTATCACTGCCTCTTTTTGTTCTTTCAGTTCATTGATGCTTAGTAACTCTGAGTAGTGCCCCTCAGCCTTTCTTTTTTTTTCATGGATTGCAATGGGACTGATCCTGTATTACATCATGCCATCATCGCTTTGCACATCACCTTCTTCTCCCTAGGCAATAAGAGCTAGAACTGGCAGTGAATACTTATTGCATTGTTAGCAGTAGATTGTCATTGTACTGTACTTGTTCTGTCTTGAGAGCCAGAGCTCAAAGTGCAGTGGTAGTAAAGTTTAATCCAGGGGGAAAAAATAGAGCTGCCATTTTGATGAATTTAGTTCAATTAACTCTAAAGAACATAAAAAACATAAAAAAATAAAATAAAATAGTCCACCCAGAAATGAAAATTCTGTCATCATTTACTCTGTTTTGAAGAATGTTGGTAACCAAACAGTTTCCGTTCACATTGACTTCCATTCCAGTCATAGGGAACCAAAACTCTTCAGTTCTTCAACATATATATATTTTTTGTTCCACAATGGGAAGTAAGTAATATAGGGTGATTAAAAGATGACAGAATCTTAATATTTGAGTGGACTTTCCCTTTAAGCAATGAATCATGCAAATTTTATATTCTGGAATTTTTAATTGTCAGAATTTTTTAACTAATTTGAATTTAAAAAACAAATAGATTGACAGTTCAAAAAGAAACAAAGGATTTGAATATTGAAGTCTCACACTTAAACCAGTAAGTCAAACAGCTCTACATGCTGGTCTTTAGTCACCTATTTCTGTAAGGTGGAAGTTCCTGTGATTGCACCAGATAAAAACAAATACTTAGCCAATATTGGCTGCCATCTGGATGTGCACGTACGCACATTGTTTTCCTGGCAATCGATGACTCCCTGTCTTTGCTTTAGAGGGTGAGAGTGCGCAGCAGGGGGTGTCCGCTTCATCCTCTGAAGCATTTGGAGGGGGAGTCTGGACACATGCCTTTTTAAAATCCAACCAATCAATGCCCGCTCACAGAATCAATAGGGGCCTCCTATTAGGAGTAATTAGAAAGCCAAACTTAGTTCTGCCAAGCACATCTACCTATAGTCTGGTGCCTAAACCATGTAATAATGTTCTAGGTGATTTAAAGGGGAATGCGTTAATACTAACAATTCCTTAAGGGTTTCTTATTTTTCAACTTAGGTTAAGTCTCACTGAGGAATGATTTGGAAAATGTGTACTGACCGAATCTAATAAACTAGTGAAGGGAAATGCACTGCAGTGC
This sequence comes from Cyprinus carpio, assembly GCF_018340385.1. NCBI lineage: Eukaryota > Metazoa > Chordata > Actinopteri > Cypriniformes > Cyprinidae > Cyprinus > Cyprinus carpio. Next base: position 19,839,870 of record NC_056598.1, on the reverse strand, counting down.
TGTACACATTTTAACATTTTGTTCTGTTTCAGTTTTTTTATTATCATTGTTTTGAGAACAACGTAGTAATAAAGAAACCTTGCCTTGGGATAATTTGTACTTATTGTGGTATTTCTCTTTGTTTGGTACACACACAAGGTGGTTTCATTAATAGTTTGTGCTCCTGTGCTATAGAGATGAAATAATCTATTTACGTAAGGACAGGTATAGCCAATGGCCCAGTTTTGAGAATAAATGAATTTTGATCATATTCCGCCAACACTAATCGCCCCCTTTTAAATCAGTATTCACCTCATACAACTGAGAATTGTGCCACAACCTCTATGCAAACACCAAAGGAGTAGCCATCTGCGGTCGTTATTTACAGGCGGCGTTAACATCACAATTTTCATCACAGAAATGATACGGCTCACAGCTCATTCTCAGATCCCTTTTCACCCTTCCTGCACTTTTTATCAAATTACAGGCTTGTCTTCCAAAGAGCGATTCTAGAACTTCAACTGCTTCCCTCTGGCTTAGCTGACTCTCTGATTTGGAACAGGAGGATTAGCATGATTGATGTAATGTACCCTGCACCCAAGCCCTGCTTCTTCTTTCAGACACAACATGTAGTGCTCACCCAATATACTGTCTGTAAAGAACAGCCAATTCTTCTTTAAAGTCATTCCACGGGTAATGTGGTATATAAATGCATAGTTATGTAATAAATGGAGGTTCTGTTAAACGTCTTGGATGCTTCCTCTCCATCTAGTGAGGTAGTGAACCTAAAAATAAAAGGAATGTGCAATGAACTCAGTGCTGGATAGGTGAAACTTCATCTTCTCGTGGGTGGAAATAGGATTTCCGCATCAGTGCAATAGTGCTGCATAAATTTATATTTTAGCTTCGTAGCACAAGGAAAACGGTCATTAGTGGATTTCTATGCACCGACCAGCACTTTCTTATCAAAGCCAACCCATGTTTTCGATATGCTATTTACCCAGGGTGTAAGATATGAAATATTAATTAGGTAACTAAACATTCACCCAGTAGACATAAATGGCTTGCTGAAGGCGAGAAAGTATGCTAGTCGTATTAGGGTTACCAGCTAGCAAAGGCTTTTTTACAAAAGTCGTTGTTTTACATGGTCGTCTGTATTTTTTTTTCTTTCTTCTTTTTTTCTTTTTTTGTGGGAGAGATAACCTTTTAAAATTGTTATCTAGCAGTTATGATTGCTATCACCCTATTTTCTAAACAGTGTTCTTACATATTGTTGTGATATTAAATTAATAATACAGTTGCCAGATAGTAGGGATGGGAATCAAAAAGAATTTAATGATTCTGGTTTTGATTCTTCTTAATTTTTCAAGTACTTGACACTTCCATTAAGGTTACATATTTTTAGAGATAGCATAAGTGAAGTCCAATAATTAACTTTATAATTAAATTCAACAATACTAAACAAACAAAATATGGAAACATTTAATTCATTATTATTATTATTTTAATACTACTAACATGTATTTCACTACACATTGTGATATGATTTATTTCCCGTCTGATTTAGGTCTCATATTTTCAATATTCCTTATACTTCGGGGGAAGCATGCATGCAGAACAGTTAACGAAAATTAATATCATTTGGTTTTGGTATTAAAAAAAAAAAGAAAGAAAAAGAAAAAGGAAAAGGAAAGTATTGTCAGTTCCCAACCCTTTTTGAGAGTGTGGTCTATATCTAAAACGTACAAAAGTACAAGAAGAGGAATGTGTTAAAATTTCTTCTCCATTTATCTTCAAAGGGGCTTAAACAAGCTGGAATGATAGAAGCTTTTTGTACTGTAATGAAGCAGAACTACACTGTATTAGCATGGGAACAGAGTTACATGTACTGTACATGCGTTTAAAAAAGAACACTTTAGTCTATAATATAAAATATATCAATAAGGAGTCAACTAGTTTTGGAAATTTAGCAAAAGAGGAGGAAACAGTTGTTTTCTGGTTAGGTCAATGGTTGATTTTTTTTCTTCTATTTTTCTTATGAAATAATTAGGTACATCTTAATTTATTGCATTTATGCACCTCACTGTCCATTCTAATGAAACCACAAAATAACATTATAAGAAATGTGCCCCACTTACTGCTGCAGAACTGCAATTTTGATTTATTAAAATAAAATGTTAGATTAGGGCACATTAGAGCCCAGAACCCAGTGTACTCAAATCAAAAATGCTACTTAACATTCAGATTGCTCCATTAATCCACTGAGCTACAAAATCCTGGGACCAACAGTGGCAGACGAATGAAGATTTGAGCATTTGATTTAAACAGCAAGAAAAATTACTCTCTCAAATCCCTGAGAAATGAAAACTTTCTGGCATACTGAAAAATAGCAACTCAATTTGCTATTGATTTGGACATTTTTTTTGACTTGAAAATGAGCACATACTGTGCTGCAGGCTTTGAATAATACATGTATTTATCAAAATATTTAACTTTTTTAGTGCCTAACCTAATTAATATTCAAAAGCTAAGACTTTTCAACTGTGATGACGCATCCAGCACATCTGTGCACTCCCTCTGTTTCCATCACTTTTTTTTAAAACAAACTGATGCTTTCGCTGTATCCTTTGACCTCCTTCTGTTTAAATATTTAGGTCTGCTTTCCCTCCCAATGTCTGTTTCTCGGTGAGTATGACAGCGTGTTGAACAGAATGCATTACATTCAACCAGGTCGCATTCAGTGTTCGGTAAGTGTGGTGATGTATATCTGCACTGGCTCTTTTACAAGGTCACTCCTCTGCTTGAATAAAAAATGTATTTATCTGTAAATGAGGCCAACAAAGCCTCAATATGTTGTATACATTTCTTAAGAGAACGCGCTACAACAAAGCAAAAGTGAAACAATATGTTTAAGCCTCACAAACAAGGTAACTCAGCATATCAGAGTCCAGCTATATAGGAAAGAATGTACTATATTATATTCATTAAAAGATCCTAGGAAGACCATACTTCTATTTTCCCTGTGTACCTGGAGGAGCTCAATATACCATGAATGCAGTGTTTGTGCAAAGGCACTAATAAGAAATCATTGAGACTCACCTCATTTAAAATGCATGAGGCAATGGATCTCAGATCTAATCCTGGCAATTAGTAATTAAGAAAAGAGACCCACAAGCACGCTTGAATCGGAGAGTTGTTTAGATAACGCTTTGCTAGACCTATTTGTCGTTAATATCCATGCACTTCTGTGACAGGCTGAAAAATAACCAATGGTGATTTAGCTGGACAAACTTTATGCAGTATTTTGTGCGGACCTGTCTGTGCTGCTGCCCTGTGGTTGTTCACGGGGGGAAAGGCTTTCATTATTGCTTGACCCGTGCGCAATTAAACTGACCCCAGCTGTCCACACTGCGCAGAGTAGCGGAAGCTCCCATCACTCTCGGGGTGAATAACTTCAACATCCGCTGTTGTGCATGCCTGTGCACTAATAAACATGCAGGGTGGAGTGTGTTAACTATGGCTGTATAGATGTATGCTGTATGAATGCATCACAGCAGCCACAGTCCACAGTTCTTAAGGGTATTCGCCACATTTTGTCTGTTGCTTTGACTTTTCTAGTGTTGTTTTGTACTGCTTTGTGTTTTGTAAAGCTTTCATCTACTAAATTTTACTATATACTGTTTAAATATTTTGGGGTTGGCAAGATGTTTTTGAAAGCAGTCTTCTTAGCGAGGCCACAAGTTATGACGCTGAAAGTTCATTGCAAACATATATATTGTCTTTTAAATTTATGGCAGTTTAATGTTTACAAAAAGGGCTCGTAAGGACTACAATGAGCTACTTCCCGGGTTGGTGACATCACAAACCCTGAAACTGACCCGTCCCCGGGAACATGCATCAAAGGGGGCGGAGCCATGTTCCACTGCTTTAGAGAAGAGAAAGAGTTGTTGCCATGCCGTCAAACTAAGGGTGCACAAAAAGATCTATTCATATATGAATCACAATTCTATCTTCTAACGATTATAACGGATTCACAAGTTTCAAAATCAATATTCTAAAGCAGCGGTTCTTAATCATGTTCCCCCCTCCTCTGCACATGCTCTCTCTCTCTCTCTCTCTCTCTCTCTCTCTCTCTCTCTCTCTCTCTCTCTCTTATTCAGATTATTAGCTCGTCAGCTCCATCAGTGAACTGTGTTTCAATTATACAGTATAGACAAACAAATATTTTTCACATAGCTACGAGAAGTGTTTAACATGGATGTGCATGCGGTTGCTGTGGTAACGAGCAATATTTGCTGGCAAACACTTTACTGTTACAAAAATGTTACAACACAATCATGTATTCTGCTGTATTAAAGCTTTTTTTACAGGAAATCATCAGCGCGTTTATAGGAGAAGGGATAGAGTGGTGTAGGATAAAGGTAAATTATGTGAATGTTGTATTTTTTTTTTTAAATGAAGCAAAAACAAATCACACAAACCAACCCATAAACACAATCAAGCCTAGAAAAAAAAAACAACAACAACAAAAAAGTCCCACTTTAAGGCTCAGAAAGGTAGTAAGGACATTGTTAAAAGTGCATGTGACATCAGAGTATTAAGCCGCCTTTTAACTATTTCTGACGAATGACAAGCGACAGACCGGAAGTCATTCTCTTCAAATAAAGAGTAGTGTCTTTTTTACAGTCTATGTGCGGGAGCTGCGTGGAGTTCCGATCATATGCATGTGCGGAAAATTCAGATCCAATTTGCGCTTCGGATGCATTAAAATATTTGAACTTCTGCAGCTAGACTGTATGCGACAGCCCGATCGGATGTGATGTATTAAAAACTATGAGCGTAAGGTTAGAATTACCAATATTTTATTCACTTTAACATTATTCTTTAAACACTATTTATGTAAAATGATGCTTTAGTATTACTGTGCTCAGTATTTTTTGTGGACACTTGGGATTTGGAAAAAAATGAACTAAATAAAGAACAAAAAGGAAAAAAGAATTGAATTTAGAGTTTAAATTTAGTAGTTTATATATAACATTTAAAAAATTCAATTAGGAACAAATTATAAAATGTGGTTTTGCACAAAAAATACATGCAAATTCTTATTGATTGTGACACAATGTCTTTTGTTACATTTTTTTTTCCCACCAGTTGAGAACCACTGCTGTTTATTACATATAAAATACTACATAGAAAATATACTTCAGAAAATCCTCAACAAATACATGATTCATAATACAATGCTAAGGCTGAATATGTAAATGTGAAGTGCTTACCATTGTTGACCTAGTAACCCACTGCCCACCTCTATTCACAAAAACAGCAGTTTTTCCATCTCTCCCTTTGCTTTCTCCCAATACTCGCTTGTGTGGAGACAGTATTGATGCTCCAAATGGTTACATGAACAGTTTTCGAATGGCCCCCTCTCAAATGTGCCGTGGGGAGGCATACAATATGATCTTCCAGGTGCTAATTAAAAATACCAATGCTGACAGACAACACCACACCAGAGATGCAATCGCCTTGTCTCTCCATGGGGGAGAGGAATAATATGATTATCTTTTCACAGAATCAATTCAGCTTCATTTCACAGGAAAGAGGGACTCTCAGCAAAATGAGCTGTTTGAGGTGAAGAAACAAAGGGAGTGTAATGTTTTTGAAGGTCCTACTTTCATGTCTCCAGCATCTGGTGCCTGGAGTCTTTGCAGAACCTTTGCACACATAAATGCTTCAAACATTTGCCTTTCTTCCTCAAAACTGGCTGCCTAAGTATAGAAACGAAGCTTCCGAGACCATTACCAACAGCTGAGCGCTATGAGAGCTAGTCTTTGACTTTTAACTGTACTGAGGTCAAAGTGGTAATATCAACAAAGCGAGCTCTCATTTTTTCTTGGTACTCTTTCTCTGTAAACATTCAAAGATGTGAGCTTAAGGGAACCAGTCCAAGTGTTTTGGATTCTTCGTGCACAGAATTGGCTGAAAGCACACTAACTAAGGATGTGCAATTGGAAGATCAGGATTATAATTAAGGAATTAAGGCTGTCTCTCTATTATAACAGAGAGCTGCAGATCTTACAGCCACAAAAGTAATGATCTGTACTAGATGAAGACTTATAAATGTTCTATTGAATTTTAAACAGTATATCTTGGAACTGGAATTATACATTTTTTGTGCACTGGTACTGTGTACTGTGGAACAGAGTATCTAAAATAGGGCTAATCATTGACTTTCATGCCATTCCTATAGTATCTATATAGGGCTGTCAGTTTAATGTGTTAATATGTTGAAATGTAAGCTTATATTCCAGTATCAAACATGAAACATATTTGGTAGGGCTTTTACAAAATACTCTTATTTCTGCAAGTTACATTGTTACACCAAGTGACTCTCTTTATTGGAGAGTAATTTGAATAATTTATTCAACCAATTCATTCATTCATTCAAAAAAAAAAAAGTAGATTCTTTCAGAAACTAAACAATTGACTTTCTTTACGAGTGAGTCATTGAATCATTAATTCTACCAATATGCTTAGCCTAAAAACAAAGAAAACAAAAGAAACGAGTCTTAATAAGTGTCATTATATTATTCGTAAATTATTCATTCAAAAAACGCTGAATCATTCAGCCAATATTCTTCCGTAATCCAATGTCTTAAATTCTTCTTTTCATAACCTGGAGGATTTTTCTCAGCAAATTTTAATATATGCCAATATTATTATAGTATTATTTAGATTTTATTTTTTTATATTTTTAATTTTCCTTTTAATTTTATTGTGTTTTGTTTTTCATTTGTATTACAGTACAATTCAGTTTTTAAATATTTCTATGTATCTTTCATTTACTTTATTTAGTTGTTGAATTGTTTGTATTTTAACCTCAAATTATTTATTTAAAGGATTAGTTCACTTTCAAATTAAAATTTCCTGATAATTTACTCACCCCCATGTCTTCCAAGATGTTTATGTATTTCTTTCTTCAGTTATTAAGGTTTTTGATGAAAACATTCCAGGATTTTTCTCCATATAGTGAACTTCAATGGACTCCAAACGGTCAAAATTACAGTTTCAGTGCAGCTTCAAATGGCTATAAACAATACCAGACGATGAATAATGGTCTTATCTATTGAAACGATCTATTATCTATTTCGAAATCCTCCGGCATTTTCCTTAATAAATCCTTGTTTTGTGGTTCTAATTCGTGAACGGCGATTTGTTTTGTTCTCTCTCTGTGCTTGTCACTAATCACACAACGCCGACGTGCTACATCATCCACCTGAGTGGCTTCCGGTTTTGACAGTCAGCAGAAGTGAGAGAACTACATATTTCAATTACTGAAAATGATTTTTAATAGTTTTAGTTAACATTATAAGCACAGATTAATCAGATTATCCTGTAATTAATTAATTTTCTCATTGATTTCCACTCATAGTCTTCAAAAATAACTGGTTTAAACTAGTGTGAAACTAATTAAGTAGACTAATGAAAATCTCAGATCTTTTTTTTTTTTCTCTTTCCAGATCTACTATCTTTTGTCTTCTAATCCCAGGTTGAAAATACATCTCAAGGAAAGAGTTGGGCCCATGTTGAGGCAGAGTAACTGATTGTTTGGCCTGACTGCACAATTCGTTTTTTTAAGGGTATGAATGTCATTCCTCCTCATTACAGTACAGCCTTGCAATGCCTGTGCTAATTCCTCCACCAGTTCCTTAGAGAAATCTCTCCGCTGCCCTGGCTAGCATAAATCATTTTTATCGCTGGTACTTCGGCCTCGATCTGCACAGACGGGTGATGTTTTAAACCCTATGTGGATGGTAAATCTGCCAACTTTAATTAAAATGGCATCTTTCCCTTTTTGTCCTGTTGACATAATGGCCTCCAAACGTCCTACAAAGGATCTCTGATGACTGACCTCGAGAAAAAAAAACAACAACCCATATATATATATATATATATATATATATATATATATATATATATATATATATATATATATATATATGGTTTTATATATATATATATATATATATATATATATATATATATATATATATATATATATATATATATATATATATATATATATATATATATAAACAAAGGGACTACCTCATGCATTCTCCAACAGATGACCTAGTTTAAAAGTTTGAGGTAAAGTAGGTTTCAGAGATGGTAATTCATGCTATTAATTATTAAATAAACTAATCTGCAATACATAATACCAGCAAATGGCAATGAACAATTGTCCTTTAACAGTTAAATTCCACATAAAAGAAAAAGCCTGAAACCCAAGGTACTCCACAGCTGTCAAGGATAATAAAATGTTTCACTTTCATTTAATGTACTCATTTATCACGTTTAAACTGCGAAACAGAAAGGTTAAGTGAGATCCCATGAGATATATGTTTTAACGTCAACGCTTTCCACCACAAAGAGCTAAGTCATCCATGGCCTCTTGTCTGTCTTCATTGCTGTTAATAACAGTGTGAAACTCAATCAATGAAAGCAATTCATTTCATTTTGCATGCTAATCATTCAGCAATGCTAAACACATAAGCCCTTATTTGAGAAGCACATGAATTGTGGCAACAGTTTCCACTCACTCCAGCTGTAGCGCTGAAATGAAAAACTCATTGAGAAAAGTCAACACTGATCACACTGTACTGCATTAAAACGCAAATATTTATGCTGTGACATTTTCCACAAATCAATAACTTAATCCACTTTCTGCCAAATGCTTTTGAAAAAGGCCATTCTGTACTATAACGGTCTGGCCTTTTAACTACAAAAGCCTTTCTGTGAATTGAAATTCGGACCCTGAATCCATCCATTCTGATCTTGGAGGGAGAAGGTCTAGCTGTGTGTGTGGCAATATTCACACCAAGGCAGAATACAGTGTCTGTCCTTAGTGCTAAATACAGTTTACACAAACTTTATTATGAAAATTAAGAGTCAGCTATTTCTAAGCATTTAAATAGACAAATTATTGTTTTAGTCTGAAAACTAAGTTTTATTTTTTGCCAGTGAGTAAGAAATTAATAATTTTCTTATGCAAGGACAGATTAAAATTGACCAAAAGTAACAGTAAAGACTGTTTTACACAGTTAAAAATTTGAAATAAATTATGTTCTTTTGAACTTTCTATTAATCAAAGAATCGTAAACTGTCAACTGTTTTCAGATTGTGTAATATAAACAAAGAATTCTGACTTTCTTTCTTGGAGTTCTGAGGTTACATCTTAAAAATCAGATTTTTTAAAATCAGAATTCTCAGTTTAATTCTCGCAATTCAGGTTTTTTTTTTTTTTTTTTTTTTTTTGTGCCAAAGAATAAAAAAGGTAAATGACTTTTTATCTCACAGTTTTGAATTTTGTTCTTGCATTTGCAAGTTTATATCTAACAATTCACAATTTTATATCCTGAAACTGTCATTTTTTATAAAAATACATTTTATTTTATTACTTATTTAATATTAGTTTTATATTTTTATAAAATATATGTTATATTTTTATATAGAGTTTAAATCTCAGAATTCTGATTTCGCCCCCTTTTTTAACCCTGTGGCAGAAACAAGCTTCCATAAATAACAGAATTTAAAAAAATCATTTTAACAGTAGATGTACTTTGTGTGAACCAAGTCTATGTGAAATAACCAGCCTCTATAATTTGTCTTTGCGGAAAGCCATTAATTTTCCATTTCATTTTTCATCTGGGCCCTGCTCTTTACCAGCAGAGATATAACAGTCATCGGAGTCCCCGAGACATTATCAAAACCTGACAAAGTGCCCCAGTGTGGGCCTTTATGAGGCTGAGTGCATTAGCAGGACTTAGAAAAAGCATTGGACTTCATTGATTTCATGCACAGTGTGGTTTATTTACACTTCCTCTCTATCTGTTATCGGACACAGGCTGCTATTGTTTTCTTTAGCGTGGGCCACTTATGACGCTTATTTTGCAAGAAGTTTTACTTTAAGTGTGACTGGCATGGGGAGAGGCCAGACTAGTGTGTATTTTTATTTCCCCAATGGTCTTTATGTACATCTCTCATATACAGAAGAATTTCAAATGATTTTAAGAAAGGAGGGGAGGTGAGCTTCGAAGTTGAGCAATGTCTTTGCATTGATTTAGCTCCAGGGTAGGTACTTAGAGACCACTATTTTCCCTGTGTGAAGCAAAATCAGCAATTAAATGGACTGAAATGCTGTTTTGTTACACTGTATGCTGCCATTTGCATGCAACATTGTTTTTGTTTGAGGACAAAACAAAAACAGTACTTTACAATGAAGGTTTAACAGTGATAAAGATTTTCGCTGCTGACCTTTTAACACAAGGCATTGTGATGCTTTTGTTAGACTGACAAGAAAGTGCTGCTCACTTTATTATATCCTTTACATTCTCCTTCTCCTCCGCCATCAACTTGGATTTGATTTTTATCAATACTTTCTTTATAAAAGCAGTAGAAAAAAAAAACAGTTATAAAATGTCAGGCATCTGGTTTTGTATTTTGTTATTTTACATTTTTATAGGCAAATCATAATGGATTGGATGGATGGATTCAATTTTGCATTAAAAAAATAAAATAAAATCTATCACACTTACCCTCTGATGTACTGCAAAGTCACCAGTGGTCTTCTAAAAAAAAGAGAGAGAAAGAAAAATAGCACAATTATTTTCATCAAGCCACCAATGCAATGATTTAACTGTTTTTTCAAATTCTCAAATGTGGAACTCAGTCATTTAAAAGCAAGTTACATAATAATTCAGTGTTTTTCATAATTCATAGCAAGCACAGCATGAACTGTACTGTAACCAATATCTGAATGGTGGGAGATAAACATTAAGCTCTACCAGACGCCCCCAAACCACCATTTGATGCTCTGTCGTTTGCTTTAAAGAGGACGGTCCTTTGGTTAAAAGGGTCATAAAAGCATAACAACACTTGCACGTTGGTTATATAAAATGTGGGCATGTTAAAAACAGAAATGAATAGAATAGAAATGCATTAAATCAAGGTGCAAATCCCTTCTGTGCTTGCAGTCTTAGGAAATGCTTTCATAGTTAGACAAAGTCTCTGTAGTTTGCTGAAGAACACATAATTAGGCACTATTTTTGTTCTGCTTATAAATGCTTCTTTTGAGGAAGAAATTACCAGAGGTGGTTCTGTACCTAATAAGTAATGTCTTTCATTTCATAAGCAGAGTGCAGAACCATCCTTTATTTAACAGCTACTCAGAAAGACTTCTCATTTCTACAGAATATATTATTGGTAAACACCATGCATTAGTGCAAAAAAGTACAGTACAGTTAAAGTAAAGATTACAAAAGACATAAAACAACAGTATGCAGAATTATGTGGCCCCATTAGTTTGTTTGGTGATGGTTTACAGCTAAGAAGGCCCTTAGCAACTGTCATATGAATGTGCTGCTGATGATTTATAGGAAATTCTCATTCTACAATAAATCACTCTATGACCTTTGCAATCTTTTCATTAGCCAAAGATTGTAATTTTCTTATGTATTGATTAACTGACAGTATGAATATTATTATTTTTTTTTTTTTTAATACAGATAAAGATGTTATCATTTTTATTAATGTACAATCCATTAGTGGCGGGGATTTCAATGAATTGTGCTGTAGTTTACATGGTACATCAGTAGGTGGCGACAAGTGTCTTTATGAGTGGATCACTGAGTCATTCATTCAGCCATTTCATTCAGCCAAGCTGATTTATTCAGGAATGAAACAAGTGTATCTTTATGAGTGAGTCATTGAATCATTCATTCAGTCAATACATTCGAGATATCACTACTCTGTGTGGCTATATTTTTTGGAACTAGTTGTGCTGGTGGACCAAAAACAGATAAAGCTAAATATAAGTGACTCAGTATTAATCTGTTGATTAAAAAACAACTGGATCGACAATATCACACTCGCAGTTGTGCTGTTTTTATGATTATCAAGGCTCGTGATATTGCTTATATTGTCTCCATTTAATCCTGAGTCTTTTTATTACGCTTAACTGTATTAGAATAATTTGTCACAATAATTTGAAAAATAAAATGCAGACTGAGACAGAATGTCACATATTCATAGATCTTTGGTGTGAAAGCAGAGAAATCAATGACACTTTTTAAGGTGAAGGGTGACCCTCGAGGCAGGACAGATCTATAGACAGCACATTAGCCTTCTGTGATGACAGACGTGAGTTTGAATGATTAATAGTGCATGTGCTTGAAATAAAGACTTATTGATGTGACCTTTGAATGCAGGAATTTGGTGCAAATGGAATGAAATCCGCAGGACTTATCCTTCCTGATATTTCCATACCATCCTCGTCCTTGCCAGGAGAATAGAATAGTGTAGAATTGTGGCACAGATGTTAGGCATTGAGCATGCAGAAATATCTCTGAATATTATTCAGAGAGTAAAACAGATTGTTATGTAATGTTTGTACGTTGTCAACTGACAACATTTTGTAACTTGAGAAAACTGTATAATTAAATATAAAGTTAAACAGATAAATTAAATAAATAAATTAAATATATAAACTAATTTATAAATAAAACAAAAGATTGTAACTAGTCACCTTTTTTTTACTTCAGTGTATATTTATTATTTTTGTATAGACACAAAATTTTGTCTATAAAAAATCTGTTAAAATTTTAACCATTATCGCTCAGAAAAAAAAAAAAACAATTAATCAAAGAAAATGTGTTTGACTCACACTGATGTTTTGTCACATTGTATAGGTTAAGTTGTTTGTCATGGGCTGTTTTTGGATTTTTTTTTTCTATACAGAAATAGAATTGGCAAATAAATATGCAAATTCTTAATTGTAAGAATATTGTAAGCATTTTTAACTATAATACAAAACCGTAGATAAAGCAAAGACAAGAAAGTGTTGATTCCTTGCTAAAATACAGTCCTTGTCAACATTATTTTGTGACAATTAGCTCCAATCTCCTTAAAAACATCTCATATACATGTATTATTATAAAACTGTCTTATTATAAAACTGTGCACTCCAAGGAATTAATAATATACTGCACACATTCTAGACTCTTTGATCATTTCATCATAACTACGCCTATTAACTTCATTTCAAGGTCTCTGTTTATTTTCATAAGTATGTATAGGTTTTTGTACTTAATCTAAGTGATGAATCTTAAAAAGATTGCTAATTAGTTTAGATGATGACTCCATACACTGCATACTAGCAGCAAAGAGTAAACAGCTATTCTAGGAAACAGAATACTGTTATTTTAGCTGATGGGATTTTAATGAGTAACAATATCTACTTTTTGCCTCGTAAGAGGAAATGCTCACACTGACAGCAGACTTTGTCTTACCACAGATTTAATGTGTCATTACGGCACAGGCTTATAGCATGTTGTAAGATTCTCAGGAGAAGCTCATTCAAACAAACACAGATGCTTCCATCTGTTAAGCTCATATTTACCACTCTGTCCCAATTCTTCTCTCTCTCTCTTCTATGTGGGCAGTCCAGGTTTAGTATTGATCAGGGTGTTCCTTCCCCATTCATCTAACTTTCTGCCTCTGTCCGCCCCGGTACAGCTCAAGGACCCAAAAGCTTGGGGGTCCTGGGATTTTGAACAGCTCTACATGGCCTTTTTCTTGGTGAGATACTTATGATCCACTTAAGAGGTTATGTAAACAAAATATGCTTTCTGTCTCTCTCTCTGTATGTTTTTCTATGTGGACTATTTAACTTAAATGGAAAACAGGAAATGTCAGCTGTTGAAAGGTCATGTAAGCAGTGTCTGAAATGGCACTTATACTTCATTTAGTCATTTATCTAGTGCCTTTGTCCTCTAGATCTCCTTCTGCCCATTGTGCTTGATGTATAATAAGCCAGGAAGATTCTTAGAAACACTTTTCTGTTTCTCTCAAATATCCAAATGTATAATTGATGCCATGCTCAACAGTTCTGCTGTATATGGAGATAGGCTAAAGGAAGGTTTTCACAAGTTAAATGAGCATTCAACCCAGCTAGAAATAGTTTTCCCCAACCTTTTGTCTTCAGTAATGCTCTAGTACGCTTTCATAGACAAAAAGTGTTTCTTTATATTCATATTGACCTGTGTATGATTTAGCATTAAAATTAATATAATTATAACAACCATTATCAAAGCACTGAACTGAAGGAGTTAAAACAAATGGATTTTAAAATTTGCTAAAATAGAAAAGTTACTATAAATGATACTTTTTATAACAATATTACTGTTTTACTATATTTTTTATTTTTAATGTTTATTAAATAAACACAGCCTTAATAAGCATGAGATATAGAATTTCTTTTATAAAAAAATCATAAAAAATACCATAAACTTTTGAGCAGTGTATATCTTAATGTGTCACTTATGGAATGTGTTACAACAACAACAACAACAATAAAAGCCTTTGGATATCCGTCATATTTTAATTTTAAAGTCATTTATTTTTTACGTTTAAAACACCAAAACAGAAACTTCCATCGTGCTAGAATACATAAGTTTCACGAGTTCATGCTTACATATAATTAGCTGAAGTATGATAATGCGTATTTGGCGTGCTGTCCGGGGAAAGGCTCCGAGCTCAAGAATGGCCCGAACCTAGAGTACGCCCCCCCACCCCTGTCTTTTGCTTTTGTTTGTTCCTTATCCTCTGCCATTCCAAATACACTTTCTGTATAGTTGCATCCGCCTCAGGAAGGTTTAGTTACATGCAGCTTCTAAACACAGTTACAGTCATATCAGTAATAGCGACATGGCTGAATTCCCAAACCGTAATTTGACAGTAACACATATTTAATAAGTAAAACCACTCTTCCGCAAATAATTAATGAGAAAATCTGCATCCTTCATTAATCTCAGTCAATTTGAAAAACAAAGCCTTGGTCTTTGATCCATATTAATGTTATGAGTTTTCTGCTGAACCAATCTTTAGAAATTAAATCCCCACTTCACCAAAGTAAGCTTCGAAGTTTTATTTATTTATCTTTTTTTTTGGAAGCAGAAGGATGTTGTTTTGTTTTGCTTCAGAAGAGCTGTGATTTATTGCAAAACTGAAAACTGGCCTAGATAAGAAGAGGAGGGTTTTATACAAATGTGTTTGCGGACACATTGACCCACAGTCCCTCGAATCCCCATAGTGTGTGTTGCTGATTAGTGATGGCTGAGCAGTAGGAGTGTGCTTTCATACTTCCTGCCTCTCAGAAGACCAAACAGGGAATTTGTACTATGAGTTTTATTAAAAAACCTCTTCTGCTGAAAGAGGATATGGCAAAAACGACAAATTCATGTTTGATAGGATAATCCCAAGGTACTCCATCTTGGGTGAGACATGCATCAGTTCTCCTTTGAAAGTCGGAGGCGAGGCGTCTGCTACACTCCTCAGACAGCGTGAATCCCATGAGTATCTCAAAAAGACCATGTTACGCTCTTTTTCAGATAAAAGCCTTTTGCTCAACTAAGTAAAATTCATCTTAAAACTTTTAAAAAGATTTTTTTCATACAAACACAAGAAAAAAAAAACTGTTATAGTGACAGCTGTTATCACAGTCAACAAATTAGTCGACAAAACTCATTCTGTTAGATCTATACTTTTACCCCATTAGTCAAGTTTATCATTCTGACTAAATATTTTCTTTCAGACTTCTCTTTTTCTCTGGCACTATTTGAATAGAATGCCATAGCAAACAGGATGCAGTTCAAATTTGTATGTGAAAAGAATTAAGTGAATTGAAATTAAAATATGTTTTTATAGTTTAACTGTAATTTTCAAGACAAACTTTGAATGTTGGCTTGAAAAAGACATGTTTGAAAATGTGGTAACACTTTAGTATAGGGACTAATTCTCACTATTAACTAGTTGCCTATTAGCATGCCTATTATTAACATATTGGCTCTTTATTAGTACTTATAAAGCACATATTCTGCATGAAAATATTCTTCATCCCTAATCCTACCCAATACCTAACCTTAACGACTAACTTACTAACTATTGATAAGCAGCAAATTAGGAGTTCACTGAGGCAAAGGTTGTAGTTAATGGTTTGTTAATGGCGAGAATTGGACCTTAAAATAAAGTGACCGAAAGTGTTCAAACTAAATTAAAAAGCCTTTGAAATCTGATGGTATTGGAAAAGTGCAATTTAAATTAGACAGGTAAAGTTTCCCAAAACAAAATTTGATAGCATTTCTAGTGTTTGTAGTTGGCTTCCTCTTTCAGTTTCATAGATAGATAGATAGATAGATTTATAGATTTAGATGCTGAACATCTTTACGACAACATTAAATGGGAGACACGCCAGGCGCTAGTCAAACAAGCATGGAAAAGGTAGAGGTGATGAGGGAGCTTCAGCAGAACAACAGGGAACTGCAATCAGGTGAGATCTTGTCAGGCCATATGTCATTAAAAACAAATTTTCCTGTGAGCCATTGTACTGAGCTTGTAGCACATGCTCTTCAATTGCTCCAACAGCAGTGATGTGCTGTAGCCTATATCATTTCATTATGAAGCACAAAAGAAACTACGAGCATGCAATGTTGTAGTTATTTCATCAGTTAAGTCATGAAGTTACCAAAAAGGCAATTAAAGCTGCCTTAAAACTGTGCATGCATGTAAGTATTTGTTAGATATGAGTCACATTTAAGAACATGTCTCTAAAACGCAGTGGTTTTCCAAACTGTCCTGGAGCACTCCAGCACTGTCTCCCTCATCTAACACACCCAATTCAACTCGTCAGCTCATTAGTAGACTTTAAGACCTGAAGTGGGTCAGAAAAGGTAAAGAGTTGTGAGAAAATACAATGCGTGTCAGATCTGCATCGAGTTCAGCAGCAGCAGGTCTTAAAGCAGCTAAAATAACCTAATAACCCAGCTGCTGTGATGTCTATTAATCAGAGAACAAAAGAAAAACGAGGAAATCAATAACTCAATTATACTGTAATGTCAAATGGATATAGTAAATGGTAAAATATTAGAAAAAAAGTTATAGAGAAATCAGTAGTATTTGTATAAGTAATACTCGCCTTCAGTCATTAAACATTTTTTTTTTTAAATACCGTCTTTATGATGTTTCTACATTAATTTGAAAATTGAATGTAAAATTAGTGCAATATAATAGCATATATAAACATTTTAATGTAAGGTGGGAATAACGTCTCGGTTACGTATGATAACCTTCGTTCCCTGAAGGAGGGAATGGAGACGTCACGTCGGTGACCGACTAATTGGGATATCGCTAATTAGTCGGTCACCGACATGACGCCGAGAGTGACAGACTGAAAGGGAATCGCAGTTACATAGTGGGGTGTAACCAATTCAGTTCACATTCCAAATACTGATTTGAAAGGTTGTGAATTTTGCACAAGCCTCTTCCCTACTAAAGGATTCTAGCAGTAAGAGCCTTGGTTTGAATTCAGATTTGGGCTAGGGCATTCACCTAAGGGAAGGAACAATGGGTCCTGCTACAATAATGTGATATAGTGATGACTGGACTGTGTATATTTATTTCCCAGGCCTCTTTGTCATCGCCGGATGCTGCTGACCTTGTGTACAAATCAGTATCAGTGAGCACAGTCTTTATTTCCAAGCTTGAGAGAAAAGTGTGCTCACTGGTCACCTTTGTAACCTTGCTCCAAATGAACATGTCCTTTCCTGGACACAGCTTTCGTTGAACTCTTTCACACTTTAAAATGAGAGTTTCTGGGTTATACGTACTGTAGTTAAAACACTGTGCAAAAAATAATATAGTGTGTGTTAGTGACACTGTATGTGAACTCACCAGACAGATCTATTGATGAACTGTGCTAGCTAAGTCAGCAAGGAATCTAGAGGTTATATTTGATGACCAGCTCAGTTTCACACAACACATCTCAGCAAACTATTGACAGCCCAGTAGCTGCATACACACAGAAGATCCAAGCCCACCTAGCAAGCGCTGACTGCCAGTACATATGGCAGAGGCTAAAGCAGTGCTAGACCCTCCAGCAAAGCAGATTTTGGATGTCTCTCTTATCTAACACAGCAGATTTAACACATCAGCTCATTAGCAATGTGTTCCATGACCTGAATTGGGTGCGTGAGATTAGTGAGACATCTAAAATGTGACAAAATAGTTGGACCATGTAAAATGAGTGCTATAAAACTGAGCATGCGTCATCTGTCAACTGAACGAAAGTGCAGTCTGTATGTGATTATTTTAATATGGCTGTCACCCAATTGCCTGCTATGTCACCTAATTAATATTCATAAGCCAGGCTGACAAGCAATAAGATTTGTCCTCTACTTTTTAATCATTCCTATGATCCCTGACAGCTGTGAACCCTCCATGGTAGCCCACCATTCGGAATTTTCAAAATTTTGAATAACGGATGGATGGATGGATGGATGGATGTTGCATTTATTAGAACTGTATTCAGTAAACTCGTCTTCCTGTCATTCCAATTCAGCTTCCCCTGGGGTTTGGCCATTTCAAATTCCAATTCACAAACTGAAAGGGAGCCACATCTTTAATTCTGAATTTTGCACCTTCCTAACCTGATGTAAAGCCACTTCTCTGCCAACAACACTGCAGCCAAGAATACAACTTCTCCAAATGATGATCAGGTGCTGTCTGTGGCTGAGATTAGCAGACATTGCAAAAAGTCACCCTAAGAAAATGTATTGGCCCAGATGGAATTCCTGGCAGGGTGCTGAGAGAATACCTTAGTAAGCTGTTTGATGTCCTCTCAGATATCTTTAACACCTCACAAACATTGGCTGCTGTGCTTACATTTCAAAACCACAATCATCTTTCTGCCAGAGAAGTCAGTGTTAACATTCCTTAATGACGACTGTTGCTGTGAACTCACACTTATAATGAAGTGTTTTAAACTACTGGTCATGACCCACATTAAGGCCTCCATCCCACCCACACTAGTTTGCTTACAGTCAGAACCGTTACTGTGCATACCATAACATCCACCTCCCACTTGGTTATTTCCCAACTGCACAATAAAAACACTCATGTTAGAACACTCGTTGACATCAGTTCAGTTTTCAACATTATCTTACCACTGACACTAATTGGCAAACTCTCTGCACGACGAAAAAGCACCAAACCATGAGAGTTTACAGAATGCCTGTTGATGACAGAGAAAAATAGATCAGATGGAGATTAAATTATTGTATTTGATATTCATATATAAATTCCACATTATAATATTCCACATTATAAACACAAAGTTCTCCTCCAAATTTAAATATATGAATGCTGGCATAATGTTCAGAAAAGTTTTAAAATCCCTGTTTACGCTAAAAAGCACACTCAAATAACAGGTTAATGAAATTATTTATATATGAGTGCTGAGTTTTGAGTTATATGCTTATGAGTGTTGCCACTGATATTGCAGATTGTGCCACTGTGTTCCTCTATACTAGAGTGACGAACACTTAATGTGGCAAATGGAGTCTAAAGAGTTAAAGTTTATTATTACATATTAAAAGGAGTATTCAAATGGCTTACTACAGTGCTTTTCAGCAAATGTGCGGAGCGATCACATAATCATACGTTTTTAAGGGAGCTGACAGCTTAATAGCAGATTTTAGGGCAGATGAGATGACAGAATATATCTACTCTAAATCTAAATAAGGTTTAGCAAATGCCTTGTCCTTACAATAGAAAAGACATGTTTAACTCCTACATCACCTGATCACCTCTAGTTTCTTTACACACACTTACGGGGAAGTCGTGGCCTAATGGTTAGAGAGTCGGACTCCCAATCGAAGGGTTGTTGAGTTCGAGTCTCGGGCCGGCAGGAATTGTGGGTGGGGGAGATGACAGCGCTCTCTCCACCCTCAATACCATGACTTAGGTGCCTTGAGCAAGGCACTGAACCCCCAACTGCTCCCCGGGCGCCGCAGCATAATGGCTGCCACACTGCTCCGGGTGTGTGTTCACACACTGCTCTGTGTGTGTGCACTTCGGACACAGAGCACAAATTCTGAGTATGGGTCACATACAATGTCACGAAAAAAAAAAAAAAAAAAAAAAACTCCTACATCACCTGATCACCTCTAGTTTCTTTACACACACACACACACACACACACACACACACACACACACACACACACACACACACACACACACACACACACACACAGTTCAAAGAAAATAAAGATTTTGCAATATTTCAGAGAATAATAAGCATATTTTGTAGTGTTCTATGGCATTGCATGTTTTAAGATTGCTTTAAGTTAAAGTATGATTAATTGTGCCCAGGTTCATTTGACAGCTTTACTATTTATTTAATTGGAATTATGACATTCTGCAAATTCTTATGTTCTCTTGCGACAATGGAGAACAGAAATCACCAAAACAACTTTGAAGCAGAAGTAACATGACATGATCAGAATGTTGAATTATGAGAGCAGCTTTGAGAGATTTGGACATGATAAACACCACTTTGCTTTTAAACTTGTGCATCTGAGTGTGAATTTCTTTAGTTTAACCTCAGTCTGACTGACATGATTATAGGCTCTGTTTAATAACAGCAGAAGTTTCTGTTCCATCCGTTTGATTTTGAACTGATTGGCATTCGGTACACTAGAGAAAGAAACCTACTCTATCTCACTGTACTGTACAGACCCACGAAGTTAAATATGCATGGAAGAAAAGCCTCCAGAAAGATCAGGTGAAGTTATGCAGGGAAAATATGAATGGAAAGGAATCTTTAACTGCTTTATAATAGAGTGGGCATTAAAGACTTGAGCGCATTACATTAATTGGGCAGTTCTCATAGACCACAAACACAGACTGTGAAAAATGAAAAACTGAAGGAAAGCCAATAAAATAGCAAACACACCAGCAACTGTTGCCTTTTAGTTTATGGAGGCCTTATAATTAATCAGTGTTCACGAGGGTGAGGATAATTTTTATGCAGCCAAAATGTCACAGTTACTTTGAGGCACTGAATTTAATTCAGCTGAGATTCAGCCAGGGCGCTCACGCAGTATAAATACAAATCTAGCTCTGGGCGACTTCAAAATTATGTTAATAAAATGTGAAATATGGCTGTGATATTTCCTCCCGGTTTTGACAAGGAGGTATTTTTCTTTGGCAAAGATTGGCTTTATGGGGTTTATGGAGTGAATACTAAAACTCCATCATAACTCAGTGCTCATTACTTCGCTAATGAACACAAGCTTTTGAACTGTTGTATGTGTATAGGATTGTAAGTGAAATGTCAGCATTTCTCAGGGCTCCAGACTAAAAAAAAATACTACGGAGCTATATGCCTCCTAAAATGAAACATATTGGAGCCAAAAGACTTTCTAAGTTGCTAAATTACATAATCACTCAATAAAGATCAGATTTTTAGAAAAGGTTCAGTTCATAAAGTGCATAGTTTTCTAATTTAGCTTCTAACAGTTATTAACAGAGTGACATTTTAGTATTGAATGTGATTCTTTATGTATTTGCTTATAATTATTTGTCAGATATTTGAATGGTTTTTATAAATTATTACCACTATGCATCTTCAGTTTTAATGTAGTCATATGAACGATTACTCTTACGAAACGTATGTACACATTACAGTAATGGAAAAAATTATTCAGTGAACTCAATCATGGCTCTGAATAATTGACTGACTGACTGAGTATGATTCCAACTATGTATGATCTCAGTGACTTCAGCTTTTTGACTGACTCATTTTAAAGAACTGGTTCAGAAGAATCATTCATTTGTGAATCTGAAAAGTGACTCAGTGGGTTCAGTGAGGGAGTCAATTGTGAACTCACCGACGGCTCCGAATGATCAACTGACTGTATGAGTCTGATTCTCATGAGCGATTTCAATGGTGCTTCACAAATCTTTTTGACTCATTAAAGAACCAGATTGCAAGAGTCATCCATTTGCTAATCGGACAGCAGAGCTTGTGGTGTATTTGATGATGCTTGCAGAAAACACGAGCATTCATTGTTGCAACCTAATTAGATCGTATTTGACATATCCTTATATGAATATACTCAAAGATTTCCTCATGATCATAGATTTTCAGTTATTGTCACAAATGTTTATTTTTTGTTGCATTTGAAAGCATATCATTTTAATTGCAGTCTGGAGCCCGTTTTTTTCTTCTCCGTTTTGCTGTTTCATCTGCTTTAAAGCTTGTGCATTCAAGTACCTGTTTTTACATCTGTACACTCTTGCACAAACGGTGATATTCAAGCTGTACAGTCAGTAAGCAATATCATTCATCAGACAGCACAGTAAATGAGCTCCCACCCCCATCCAAACTGCATTTACACACAGATACAATGTTATATTTTTTTCTGAGGAGCTCTATTCAGGACAGGCTATAAATGGCTGTATAAGGACACCTATTTGTTTCATGCCAAAGACTGAAGTACTGTGAACTGAAGAGGTACACTAAGGAATCTTTTCCTAGCCATACCTCTACCTCGAGAGAATTTCTATGCATACATAAGAGAGTGCAGGAATTTATGAGCATTGCTTTGCAACAATTGCTTTTGATGAATTGTGTGCCTATACAAATTGTTGGTGGTCTTCATATGCTCTTTGTCTTGATAAATATGCTTTATGATGCACATGTTGAGTTATTCTTTTTCCAGCAAATATGTTGAAATTACAGGTAGCTTATTCCTAATTGTTTTTCATGAGTACACTGAGTACGCTTTCGGCACGTAGATTTATATGGACAGCTGCAAAACTGTAAAGCAAAGCAGTCGGGTAGAAGCTGTTTTTGAAGAAGAAAATCTCTGTGTGCTATTCCTTCAGCCTCCCACACAATTAACAAAGTGATTTTCACCGCTCTCTATACAATTAATCATTCACCACAGTTCCTTGAACACAAACGCTCCACCAACCCCCACAGAGCCAAGCCGCAGAGGGTTGGATCTGAGGCCAGTTTGAGGCCTGTTTCATGCCGCACATAGAAGCAGTGCGCAAGCCATGCAACAGCATACAAGCTAATGTTGTGATTTAATACAGAGAGCATTTCTGATGTGTTACTGATCAAATAATGGACATACAAATTATAAAATGGTTGTCAGAAGCCAGTGAAAATGAACAAATTTGCAATTTAAGTTACCAGTTAATCTACATAGAATGGAACCCAAACACCAAAATGTAAATCTATCTCTTTCATGACAACTCTCAGAAGATTTTAACATGGTAATGGATATGACAGTGTTAATGTATTTGGTCTTGGTGGAATAGAAATGCTACCCTGCTGCTGAATTGCTGCTGCTGTTGGTTATTGCTGTTGTTGTAGAATATTGCTGCTGCAAAGCAAGTACAGGAACTGCCATAGTAGATCTATACAGGGGGAGCTGGGGAAGGTGGAGGGTTTCATAGGAACTCTGAAAGCGCACTGTGAATGCTAACTAGCTATTTAAATGTAAAGCAGCAAGCTTATTGACTGTGTATGCAACATGAACCAATCCGTTTGTTCATGAACCAACGACACATCAGCCTGTGCCATCTAGAGTTTCATGACAGAACTTGGCATTATTATTATCATCATTTAAATTAATTCCATGTATTGAGACTGTAGGCAATATTCTACAGTATATATACAAAATGACTTAACCTGCAAAAATTTTCTGTTTCAGTGTGTGTCTTTTTATCTATTATTATAATTTTTTTTTATCTTATTCTTTATTGTGTGAAATGTATTTATTTTATTAATTTTAGACAATGTTTAATTTATGTCACTTTTCATGGTGTATATTGATGCTTGGACAATATTCTACATAAAACAATCATGCCAATAAAGTTCTATGAAACTGAAATTACCTAAATGATTCAGCTTGAGTCAGATTCACTGAATATATATTATTTGTGTGAATATCACAGTATATGGTCTTTTTGTTACTCAGTTCGTAGAGCACACTGCTAGCAACACCAAGGTTTGATTTGGGTTTGATTCCCAGAAAACACATGCTTTGGATAAAAATGTTGTTGTAATGAAATGTAATTCAACCTACTGTAGTCTTTTATTCTGCTTCCCGAAAGCCTATATTGCAAATATATATTTTGAAATATAGGTTTATACTGCATTTTTACAATATTTTCATCATAGTTCTCTAAGATTTATTTAACAAAAATAGGCTTGGTGCCAACACTATTTGCACCTACGCTTATGCCATGCTCCTAGTATGCAGCACTTACTGTACCATGTTAATATGAGCTCTGAAATAAGCTTTATAGCAAGTTATTTTGGTTGTGCAGCCGTCACAATGCATCTTCTCTTCAACTTCACACAGGGTAAATCTATTACAAGAGGTCAGTGTAATGTCACAGCATATGTGGTATTTTATCAGTGTGTATGACCAGCAGTGAGGCACACAGCAACCCAGTTATGAGTTAATAAAAGGTAGGAGGCTGAGATGAAAGTGACACCCAGCACCTGTGAGTCAGAAGAGCAGAAGTGAGACAGACAGTAAAGCCAGACAAAATGGGCAAGAGTGTCTCAGAGGAGATGTTTGCATCCCAGCAGAATGGCAGGTTCAAACGCAGGTACAGAAGTAGTGCTGCTGGCCCTAACGTGCCCTTCAGAGCTTTCCAAGCTTACAGAGATGAGAGGAGAACTCTCTGGCCGAGACCCACATCCCAAGCCGACTATCTACCAGCCATGTGGGGGAGCTTAGGAAGATAGATGGATTTGGAAGGAGTTCAGAGGGATTTGATGGTTGTCGCTGAGGTGGCTGTGCCGCTTGGCCTGTAACACTGTTGACATCTCCATGACGGTGCAAAAGTTTCAGCTGCTTGGCAGGTGCAGGACGCCAGCGAGAAAGGGGATGTGGTGGAGAGAGAGAGAGGTATTGAGATTCGGATTCTTCTGCCAATAGCACCAAGCACTTTTCCTCTGGGATCTAGTGTTTTATTACCCCTTAAATGGCTACTGACTGCTCTGTATTTGAAGCGTGACAAGAGTGTTTGCTTAAAAAGTGTGACTGGAGAAGCAATTGTCCTATGCCTGTCGATACCAAAAAGTGTTTTGAATAATTAGTAACGCTGAGATCCAGAGAAATAAAAGGATGATTTGAGAACCCAGCATGAAAAGCAGAGCATAAACAATGTTGCCTGTTGTTCTCGTGGTACAGTCCTGTTGGTACAGAATTACCACAACCCTATGATCATCGTGAAAAGAATAGAAAGGAAAAAGGAGAAGAGAAGAACAGAAAAGAAAAGAAAAGAAAAGAAAGGAAGAACAGAAGAGAAGAGAATGAAAAAGAAGAGTGCAGTATAGAAAGGAATAAGGGTGAACTTAAAAAAAAAGGAAAAGGAAAGGACAAACCCAGCTGAAAAAAGACCCTGCTTAAACCAGTTTCTTAAAACAGCAAACAGACCAGTTTGACAAGGCTGGGAGACCAGATAAATCAAGCAAACCAACTAGTTTAATCAAATAAAATAAAAGAAAGTAAAAGAAAGAAGAAAGATTGAGCAGAAAAGAAAGAAAAGTAAAAAAAAAAAAAAAAGAAAAAAAAATGCTTAAACCAGTTTCCTAAAGTGCTGGTTTTGAGCTGGTTTAAGCTAATCTCCCATCTTGACCAGCTGAAAAATATCCAGAACCCCCAAAAAGCAGGAGACAGACAAGGCCAGTGAATCAGCTTAGGCTGGTTTAAGCTTTGAGGAAAGGAAAGGAAAGGAAAGGAAAGGAAAGGAAAGGAAAGGAAAGGAAAGGAAAGGAAAGGAAAGGAAAGGAAAGGAAAGGAAAGGAAAGGAAAGGAAAGGAAAGGAAAGGAAAGGAAAGGGATAAAAAATAAAAGTGAGAAAGATTGAAAAGGAAAATGGAATAATGTAAGAGAGGAAAGGAAATGAAAAATGAAAAAGAAAAAGGCAAATACAGAGGAAAGGGAAATGGCGAAGAAAAAAGAAAACAAAAAGTGACTAGATGTATCGTTTAATTTCATCAAATGACAGAGCTGAAAGAATCCAGTAAACAAATGTTTAGGTTGAAGACAATTAAGACAATGAGTCAAGCAGACAGATTGACTTTTATAATTTACAATTAAATCAAACTATAATTTGTTTTCACAGAGTCAAATCATCTATCCAGCGTCAATAAACCAGCACCGAAACATTGAAGGAAGAAGATGGGAGAGCATCACAACATGGCCGTCTACAACCATGCTAATGTATGGCCTCTATCACTCTCAGTGTCAAGCCAAATAGTCAATGAGCAAGACTGAACACAGCTCCTTTTCCTCATGCATGTTAGCTAAAACCCACAGCTGAAGTCATTTAAGTGAAAGCGGGAAGCTAAGCTTGCTTAGGTGAAGCAACGTTTGCCCTCTTCCTACCGTCAGCTTTGATGAAATGCCACAGACCTGGGCTCATGTGCGCAGGTGGGCTTCTTTTGCCAGTGGGTACACAGAGTCTAAACACTGTTCCTCAGTCAGCAGGGAGTGGGATTGGGCACTAATTTACGGCAGTTGCCCGGGAGCCCTGGGATATCGCCAGCTGGACTTTTGGCAGTTTATTGAGTGGTTACATGATCTGGCGACTCAGTGGACTGATTCACAGTCCGCTTTTGTCAGCACTGAATTCATAAAACGGCTCCTCGGGGGCAAAGAAGACCCTGTTTTTTTTTTCTCTTTTTTTTTTTGTGTGTAAAACAGCACACAAACTCATAATGTATGTCCTTATCTTAAGCGCAATGCCGGTGCGGACCACACCTAATGGGAAACACAGAACGGAGGGTGCAGCAGTCCTGAGAGCCCCTTTCTAATTCCAACACCCTTCATATAAGCCTGACACCCGTTTCCTTGGCAACCGCATCGACGGTACAGGGGCTGTCGGGGTCGTGAAGTTCTGAGACGTCTGAGACAGAAGAAATGGGAACTGCTTATGCAGGTCCCGACACTGCTGGCTGGCTTTGTCTAAAAATACAGCTCCTCACCTCACCCCAATATTCTCCCTCACTTCCCTGCCTAATTGAAAATGAAATTTATGCAAACCAGTTTTATTTCATTTTAATGCCTAGCACCGTTCTCTTGTTACTTTTTATATGAGTTCAAAGAAACCATATAAAGGAATTACATTTTCATATTAAAGCTTACATTTAAAACCACTCATATAGAATAACTACTTTGCAAATACAATGAGGCAAGGGCAGCTTTTCTACAGCTTCACACAAAGTCACAAATTTCAACTTTTCCTTTTTAATTTTGTTATATGAAGGTTACCTTTTATTTTTTAGTGCTTTTCGAATTTGTGCGCTTTTAGTTGTTTTACCCTTGTTCCAGACCCAGCCTTTCAGTCTTAACGTATTATAAAATCTTATAAACAATATTAATTTATACATGTTTCAAGGAATGATAATATTAACAAAGAGCAATATTATATATTATAGCAATTATGTGAAAATAATTAATTTTATTTTTTTATTACAATGAAAATTAAGTTAAGATATAAACTGACTGTCCCTCATTTTATGAAGTCTTATGCTCACCAAGACTGCATGTATTTACATGGTGTAATTAAAATTTGAAAACAAATATTCTTTATTTTAATATATTTTAAAATGTAATTTATTCCTGTAATGGCAAAGCTGTATTTTTACCATCCATTACTCCAGTCTTAGAAATCCTTCTGTTATGCTGATTTGATGCCCAAGAAACACTATTATTATAATATATATATATTATAATAAATATATATAGAATTGCTGCTGAATATATATATATATATATATATATATATATATATATATATATATATATATATGTGTGTGTGTGTGTGTGTGTGTGTGTGTGTGTGTGTGTGTGTGTGTGTGTGTGTACTGTGTATATTTATTATAAATATATAAAAACACACATACAGTATATATTTTGAAAATATTTACATGTATGTATTTATATTGATATAATTTATATTATATATAAATATATTTAATATATAAACAACATTTTTCATAAATATACATGCATGTGTGTGTATTTATATACACATAATGAGTACACAAACATATATTTTGTAAACAATTTTTTTTTTTTTTGGATGCGATTAATCATGTTTAATCGTTGCCCAGCACTATTATTTTTATTATTATCACTGCTTAATTTTTTAATTTTTTGGAAATTGTTGTGGAATCTTCCTAGAATTTTTTGATGGATAGAAAGTTAAGTACACATACATAAAATTCATTATATATTCCTGACCAAAAGTGTTAACGTCATTTTCACAGATTACACATGCATTCTTGTCATTTTATGTAGTTTAAAATGGTTAAAATCTTTATGTCTGTGAAAATAAATATGCCACTTCCTGAATATTAAGTGTTGAGTAGTAAACTGCTATTAAACATTGCTTATCAAGATGAATAACACAGTGGCAAAAGAGAGACAGTCTAGAGAGTTGCCCTTCATTTCTTTCTTTGAAGAATAATGTATGATGTTGTTTTCATGTGTAGCTCTCTGTGTCCCACAAACCCTGTCCTGGGATTATAGTGAACATACACAATCCTACGCAACATTGAATGAATGACATATGCATTTTTGGATTGGATATGTGCACCTCTAAGTCTGTGGATACTCCTTTTCTGAGAACCTAAATCCACTGGTGGGCCAAAATGTCCAATGTGATTAAAAGAGCAAAACTTCTGACCTTGCAATTGATAACAGTCATGCTTTTTCAGAACAGAACTGTTGAAAAGCCTAAAGGTGTATATTGATTCTTCCTGCATTATTCCATATATTGGGTTCTGTCTCTGTAGAACATAAGTATGAGGGTATTGCTGGATAATTTGGGCTCACCAATTTGTCTCCTGGCACCCACAGTGCACTGCAAGTGACAGATATGGCACAATGAACAAGGACTTCTTGTTATTATTGTTGTTTAATAGCATGGCGGGCTTAGATTATTTTGAAGCGGTGTTCCGAAAAGAAAATTAGGTAAATGTAAGTTGGAGAACTGTAGCTGCTCAGGCTTGTTAAAACTGGATCACGACGCACAAAAAGACAACTTTAGAAATATGCTAAAACCTTGTCCATAAGGAATGTCTATAACGAAGTCTCTGCGAATAAAAAGCTGCACTTTCTTCATGGACCGTTATCATTCTTTATTTGAGCAGTCTGGATACTTTGAGCTGTACAGTGAAGACAGATATGCAGTCTTTAAAAGAGCAGCTGCACCACATGAAAGGACAGGCATGTTGGTTTAGATGACAGCAAATGGTATTCATGTAGTTCGCTGTATTCAACTGCATTTCCTTAAAACTATTCTTTCAAATATTTAATTCTCATTAATTAATTATATTGGGTTTTATTTATTTATTTTATTTTTTCTAGAGTACACTCCGTTGGATGGCGCATTTGATAAATTCACTACACAAAATTTATCTTGTGAAGTGAGACACACGGACTGCAAATACATTATTTGGTAACCAACACACATTCTTTCTATGAGGGCTGTGCTTCACTAAATAAAATGATTTAATAAATACCTGTTTACAATAAGCACTTATTCGCGCATACACAGGATAAAGTTTGAGGGCGCACACGTAATATCTGAGGGAGTGCAGAGACATGATCACTAGATGGGAGAAGCCCGCTGCAAGCCAAGAGATTCGTGCTGGCACCCTCTCGTATTACAATATATATATATATATATATATATATATATATATATATATATATATATATATATATATATATATTTATATTTTATTTTTTATTTTTTTTAATGTGTGTGTGTGGATGTGTCATTTTTCCAATAAAATACATTTAAAATATTACATTAAAAAAAATGTATGTTGTATATTCATGATACTTAATGCATTAAATAATGCAAACTGGACCTTTCTGTAATGTGTTACCATAAATACAGTATCTGATAAGAATATGATACGATGCATGCAATGCAAATTGTATTGAAAATTTAGTTTTTTTGGAGGCTGGGCTCTAGCACTGCAATGATGTTAGCCAGGATAAAATTTTCATTTTCTCTCTAGAACATCACCCCCAGGAAGTCCACTGAGATTTCATTCTTCCTCTTCAAAAGGATTTTAATGATATAAATGTGACCTCTTTTTTATCCTCCATTTCACCATTTCTTTTGCAACATAATTGATTCTTCAGTCCGAAGGTCTCTCTACCATAAAGGTGTGCACTGAAAATTATGGTCAGATTTGAAAAGCAGTGACCTTTGAAGTGCCTCCCGAAAGTCAGCTCTTCACGATTCTAGCCCATGAGTTGCTCCTTCATTCTGGTGATATAAGAATGGCTAGAGGACATAGGAGAGAGGGCGATCACTAGAGGCTGACAATAAGTGTGTATGTGATCCAACATGTCTGCCTGAATGTGTGATTTCACTCAATTTCAAGCTTGACTGCCCCTGCACGACTCACGCGTTTCCCATATAAAATATTCCCGGAAAACATTTATCTAATCCCTTTCAGGGCTTCTTGGCTCTGTAGGCTGGATAGCGCACAACTGGGAAAGGAAAGTGTCAACTTTGCACATGCAAGCATTGTATTTGTACTGCTAATACTGTTGGTAAAAAAAAAAAAAAAAACATAATTAAAATAAAAGCCTTTTTTGGAAGGGATTGGGCTTTCCTTCCTTTCAATATTTTTTTGTTTTTGAGTTTCCAGTTCACTTTTCTCACATTTAACTCTGCCAGCTTTAATTTGAATAATCGAACTTCAAAGGCTTCTTGCTTTTTTAACCACCGTGTGCCTGTGCACTGAACGGCTGCTATTCTGCTCTGAAATGGTTTGTGCCTTATCTCAATAGACAGATGTCTTCTCATCTTCAGTATGGTGACTTCAACATCTTGTGGGTCTGACAATTTGACTGGCTCAGTGACCAGCAACAAGCTGGAGGTTGTAAAGTTTGGAGTAAAATGTATTTCTAAACCGGTTTAACTTGCAAAAATAGGGCTACAACAAAAAACAAAAAAAATCCCTTCTGCTACAGATAATTAATTAAAACATTAATAAAGCAGGAACAAAATGTTGGTGGGCTTCCTGTCCTGAAGGTAGGATTAACAATTGATATTTGGCCACGTGTCCAAGGGGGCACCGTGTCTAGAAGGGGGCAGCACCACACCCAGGGGGGACCCTCTAAAAAGCAAGTACAGTTATCCAATACATGATAATGGTAATTTCATAGACAAATAATGATGAGAGAAAACACTAGGCAACAAGCCTTATTATTTGAAAAATGGAAAACATTTACAAACAATAAAAAAGGGAAATATCAGAAATCTTAACAGTAAAAAGGAAAGAAAAAGAGGAAACACTTAATAAAAACATTTTTGGTGGGTTCAATCTTCTACTATTTGACACATTTAAATGTGTTTTAAATATCAGCAATCTTGCCAGCAAAATGGAGAGATAAAGAGGCAACATTTAAATATAATAAAACATTTTTTGGAGCGTTTAAACATCTACCATGTGTCACTTAAATGTCTTAGCAATATCACTGGTAAAATGGAGAGAAAAAGAGGCAACACTGTTAAACAATAAAACATTTTTGGGCGACTTCAAGATCCAATAATAACACACTTGATTTCTTTTGAAACTAAAACACTTTTTTTTTTTTCTAAAAGAAACAATATTCTGTTATTCTCCAAGCCTGCTGATGAATAACACAAAGTGTGTGAAAACTGGATTTGATGCAGTAAAAAAGGACGAGTTGATAATGAATAGATGAATAAACAAATGGAATAACTTCTTATTTCAACTCAGAGGCAAAGCTGAATGTTCACAGAATACAAAAAAGTTGTGCCTTTGCTGTCTGCTTTGAGGATTTGACTGTGAAAACAATAAAGCTGTTTTTTTTTTTTTTAAGGAAACCTAGTGTTCATTATTTTTATTACTGTATTTATACAATATGCACTTTTTTACAAAATACATTATGCACGCTTTTGTGCTCTTAGATATAGAGTTTAATTGTTTTGTCCCAGATATGGACATGGACAATAAAAGGTCAAAGCATTTTTTGTGCATTTTGTTTGGTCAGTTCTGTCTCGCTCCAGCACACAAAGTCAATACACATTGAGGTCAAGTGAATATCGAGCGTAACACATGGAAATGTCATTTTGTTTCTGTCCTTCAGATTTCAAAACAAATATGCCACCAGAGCAAACTGATGTCCTATGGAGAGAACTTCACCTCACAACAAGATATGTCAGAGGGTTAGATTTCAATTTTATGAAGAAGATTGTGATGCCTCTCACAAAAAGGCTTTGATATTGCACCTGTACTGAGTGAAGCTTAATAGGCTGCATCTGGTACACTGATTCACCAGCAAGTCATTCTTTTGAAACCAGATAAGTATAGACTGGATTAGAAACACTTGAAACAAGCCTTTAAAGCCTTTAAAGATATACAAGCCCCATTTCAATGCATTGCTAAACATATTACAGTGTAATTGTACAGTAGTATTGAGGAACAGACATTTGTTTGCTAAATTAATCACAGTATAATCTTAAATCAGATTTGTTGAAAAGAAAAGAAAAGAAAAGAAAAGAAAAGAAAAGAAAAGAAAAGAAAAGAAAAGAAAAGAAAAGAAAAGAAAAGAAAAGAAAAGGAAAGAAAAGAAAAGAAAAGGTTTTCAGTGAATATTCTTTAAAAAAATCACCTTTTATGCTCTGGAACAAATTCATACAGTTTTGGAACATTATAAGGGTCAATAATAATTTCTTTCAATTGCTATCAGATGCTGATTTTTTTAAGTGTTATCACAGTAATACTGCAAAACTGAATCACATATTAATCCCAGTTTCCCAGAACATTATATCAAAAAAAAGAAAAAAAAAAAAAAGAAAAAAAAAAAAAAATGCAATCATTCAATCATCTACAAACATTCAATCATCACAAAAAAAAAACACAAAACTATATTTTTTATATATATTTTTTTCATTAATGCAGTCACAATAAATGGGGACTGCTGAGGTTAAAAATAAATAAATAAATGTAATTAATTAATTAATTAATTAAAATATCATAAAAGCAGTCCTTACCTTATGAAGCATTACATCCATGCTTCAGTTTTATGTGATGTAAAACAGATTAAAAATTTTGTCATTATTTACTGAGCAAATTGCCAGATAATTGAGTTAATGACTACATTCATTCATGAACAAATCATCTAGATTTGCAAACCAGATTCAACCTTTTAACTGATTCATTCAAAGGATCTGACTCAAAAGATTGATTCATTCATTTATGACTCTGAAAAATCAGGATAATTATTTCAAGAACTATCACAAAAGTGCTAAGGAGAGCTAGGGTACACAAAGAAAGTGGATATCCTTCATAAATTCACCTTGTATGTTCCACGTTAATACGGTTTTGGAACAGCATATAGGGTGAGTAAATACTGACAAAATTGTTTGTTTTTGGGTGAACTCTCTCTTGAAATGACACGAAAGAGCCTATTCAAGACAGCCTGATTAGAACAAAGACCTGTTGCCAATTCTAGTGTCCTTTCCTTCATAACAGCTCTTCCACTGTACCACACACACTGCCGGCCCAGAAAAGCCTCGTTGTACTCTCTTGCTGGGCTGGTGGGTTAATGTAATGTGAAATATGAAGTCAGACTGCGCAGACCGTGGTTAGATTTTATAAACACTAATCAGTCTAGAGATGTTTTCTCCAAGGATGTGTGTTCCATAGGCCAGCACACATTAACACCGCTTAAAAACATGCACAACCCATTTCGGCTTCATGGCAGTTGGGAGAAGGAGACGTGTCTTGCTTGTTTATGAGATAAAAACCTGACAGAAAAAAACTGTGAATGGTAGGGTGACACGTGATGTGTAATGGGGAAAAAACAACACATTATACTTTTAAATATTGGAAGTACTGGGCTGAATTAATCACCCACTGTGTGTTGGTTGATTTCTTGAGCAATTTTACCAGAAACTCTGCATAGTATTACATTTATTTTTTTTTATTTTAGAGAATTATTTTTTTTCCCAGAATCCAGTCTAAAGAGATACCCCCCCCCCACAAATAAGAAAGAATTACACCTCTTAACGTTTTTCTTTCGTCTGTGGGTGAAAGAATGTTTTACTAAGCTATTTTCTGTACAATGGAAGTGAATGGTGACCAATTCCAAAAATGTAAAAAATAAATGTAGGTCATATGATTTTTTTTTTTTTTGCTATATTGCTATAATACTATCTTTGTGTGAGTAAAGTATTGAAATGTTACATTTGTCACAAGTTTGACGTCATGTCAATGATGCTAAATGTAGTTGGTTCTTTTAACCAATCACAATGCACTAAATTTTCATTGATTACCATTCACTTTCATTGTATGGAGAAAAGCACTAGCATAAATATCCAACTCTTTTTGTAATCTTGAAAGAAAGTCAAACAACATGAAGGTGAGTACATGACGACAGAATATTCATATTTGGCTGAACTATCCTTTTAATCATTTTAAAGACTGTCCTAAAAGTCTCTTTGAAATGCCTAGAAGCATCTCCAAACAGCTCTTTGTACGCCGAACACAATGTTGACCGAAGGAATTTACATCAAATGACAACATAGCCCTGCTGCGGCGTATTTGAATGTAAATCTCTGAGTCTGCTTGCAGTTCTTCCCCGACTCAGCAGGCAGAATCTATTTAAATATAACACTCGTCAGCGATTGTGTGGGCTTTTGTTTAAAGATCAAGTCTCCCAGACGATCACTTGAATGCACTTGTCAATTCAAATAAGACACAGGCTGATATTATTCTGCATGCATTCAGCTGACAAATCAAGACTTTATTAGTTAGCCTGAAATGTCCATGAAAGAGGCAATGAAATGATAGCTAGACCGCTTAGCGAAGATACAAAGGATCCAAAAATGCTTCAATTTTCTCTTTTAACTACAAAGCAGGGAGGATGGCAATTGGCAAAGAAAACTTTATGTGGGAGTGCTCATCCATCTGCCCGCACAGATGGGGAGAACTAGCGAGTGAAAGACCAACATGAGCCAGCCACACAACTACAAACAGTAGGTCAGAGCAAATATCCACATAACAGATCTGCTGATTCCTGCTACAACAGAAGGGCTGTCTGCGATATATATCAATTTTTCAACAAACCACCTCTTTTCAATCTTTATCTATTGACAAAGGGACAGGAAAGACCGTTGCACAGAATGTCAATGCATCTGACTTTTATTGCACTTCTCAAATCGCAGACATTTGATTGGCCTATTGCTTCAGGGTAAACAGGAAGCAGGAGTGGATGGTGGATGATGGGTGTTTGGGAGCTGGGCTGTCTCTCTGCGGGAAATCAATGATATTTGTTTAATTATTGGAGGAACTTAATCAGTTCCACTGCTGTAATTACTAGCACTGCCTAGAAGTCATTATAAAATCATTTGTTTTATGCCATCTCTTGCTGAAATAATGAATACAAGCAATTTTGGTGAGGAATGTTTCTGAATAAAAGAAGATAAATATTTTTTTACGATTTTTTTTCATGGCTAGCTTTAGTTTCCATGGCTGCTGTTCCCTGTGTCCTTTGGCAATACAGATTTGACACTTTGTCAGTGATTTCTTTTGACAGCAGTCATTGATCGTGTCGCTTCCAGAATCCAGCTGAAGTGTAGAAATACTAGGAATAATTGAGAATGACATTGTATCAGAAAGATTAATTTTACGTGTTGGTTCACATCTGTATCTCCGAGGGTGTGCGTTTAGAGAGCTACAAATGAAATGTGAGCATGAGCGGGACCATTTCCATTCCTAACATTTAGCAGAGGAAATTGTGAGCAGATAACATATTAAGTTAATGATACAGTTCTAACTAATTGAAGACAGATGGAATCTTCACTGGAGCAAATAATTGTTTTACTCCTTAATCACATGTCAATTAACAAGCGCAAGATCCACAGCAAACCTGATTGGCTGAAATAAATGTGACCTCACCCACACTGGAAATCAAAAATTGCTCTGACTGAAGAGGTAATGCATTAAAAAAGGGTGTGGACTGTGCTTAGCAAAAAAAAAAAAACTTTTGCCAGTTTTGGCAGATGACAGTTTGTGCAAGACATTCTAGCATTCTGTTTATCAGTATCTTTAGGACAAGATAAACAAACAGGCAACTAGAAAACATGATTTTCTTTTCATTTTCTCGGACTCATGTGTCTGCCACAGATCAGATCAAAGCGTGAACCTTTAATCACAGCTTCAGTGCAGAAACCGCATGGATCGTGGTCTTTAAACAAGCAAGTTTACATGTTTATGAGACCAGTATCTGGACAGAAATAAACGTCTTAATATAAAATCTACCAACCAGTTTGGCCATCAAAACTAATGTTTTAAGAGACTAAGAAAATAACTAATACATTTTAATCAAACTAATTACATGATATTCTATTCAAATGTATTAATGGCAAATAATCACATAAACATGGATAAAAGGTACTGTGTATAATTAAATGCACTGCATACAGATGCAATTTCAAAGGAGGAGTCAAAATCTAATTTATTTGAGAAGTAGATGGAAAAAGTATATAAATACATTTGTTTAAATTGATCATGTTTTAAATAGGTAATTTGACATGCGTTTAATTTCATTTGTCTAGAAACTTTTTGTGTTATGTATTTGACCCTTTGCTGGGAGTGTTGATGTCTTTCTGCGGTTGAGACAAGATACCTTCTGATATTCATTCATGTTTATTTACATGACACAATAAAGAGCAAAAAAAAAAGACAGAATTTGAAAGCTGAGACTTGAGCTTATGTAAATTCACATACAATTAATTCCAATTCAACTTTATTAGCAAAACACATGACAGACTAAACGTTTTATTTGTCTTTGTCACTCAGTATTGATGAACACAACTGGCTGTTGACTGCCTGCTGTCTTCTCACATCCTGTCCTCTTTTAGATGCTTCTCCTTTAAGAATACAATCACACAGATCAAAGCACTTGACCGCTCCTGATAGGACCTAAGAAATACCTGGCTCGTATCTGTGTGTTTGTAAATCACTCCTGATTTATTCATTTCTTCTATTTCCTCCAGAGCTTTACAGAGCAATCAATCGCCCTGTTAGCTGGCCCTGATCGAATGCGAACTGATAAGTCAAATGTTCTTTGTCACTGAGCACTATATAACAGTGTTTTTTTTAGCCTTATATTGATTGCTGATTTTCTTTGGCTCAGCAAAGCCTTTCAATATGCAACTAGTTTATCTAAAATTGTGAGGCTACGTGACAGCTATACTCAATATAAGGCCAATAAGAACTTACAAAACCTTGTTGCATTTTCATTATTAAAGGTGATGCAAGCAATTTTCTTTTTTTTTTCTTGAATATAAAATGAAGTATAAAATGTTCCAGCTATGTACGTGACAGACATCACTGAAATAGGTGTCCTGAGAAATCACACTTGTGTCAGGACCTGTCCACACAGAGATGCGTTTAGCTGTATAACTTGCGTAAAAATTTTGTACCGTATTGGCGTTTTGTCCAGACTGATCCACCGTTTTGGGAGCGTGAAATTGCTACTTTTTTGGATAAATCTGAAAACGGCAGCCGTGCATTTTCATGTGTACAGCTAATCTGTATATTTTGTGAAATGATGATGTCATCAGCCCACGTCTCGCCCCTAGTCAGACATCGCTACATCACATAACAGCAACAACAATCATGAACAAACACTGAATGATTGTCTTTTTATTAACTAACATTATTGTTGCACACACTGTTTTAGCCAATCAGAAAATCATTTTGCACTTTCGGGTAGCTGACATCTGTGGTTGATTGGGATTTTTATGAGTATGCAGTATTTTTTTTTTTTTTTTGAGCACCTTTGTTTGAGCACCCAGACTAAGACAGACAAGCTATTTGCTTATTCAATAACATAAAATTAAGGTTTTCTGAACAACGATGGACAAAGTGAGCGCTTAAAACATATTTGAATACATTCATAATGTTGAAATTCTGTTTGGTGTCTCTAGTGGTGTGGTTCAGTGCACACTAAACACTGTTGATGAATCTTCTTTTTTTTTACTCACAGGATTTCTTACACACTCTGAAGCAGTTCAATCCGATTAACTCACTAATCAGATTAGCCAAATAAACATTAATCCCATTAATTTAGAGCATCACACTGCAGTTCAGTCATTGTCTGTTGTGCTGAAACGATCATCAAGCCATGAGCACATTTTCAAATCGAAGCAAGAGCTCACCGGCTCCCCCTACTGACGGCATTGAAGCCTAGGAATCATATGCAGGAGTATTAGGACACATTTGTAGGCAGAAAAAGGTGGTAAGAGAGGTAAAAACCAGGGGGTTCAAGTAATTTTCTTTCTCTGTCACTTGCTCTCTTTTTACCCTGGTATTATTTAAAGCTAGTGTGGCTTTCAGAAGGTGAACACCGAAACAACTCAGTGCCGGCAAAGCATTTATCAAACAGATTGAACCCATGACAGAATGGACCACGGCTTCATGTTTGAGCGGGTAAACGAGAAATGCCTCCTTTGTATGGTATAATTTTCTTCAGCAACAACAGTTTTTGTTGACTAACGTGTCCTTGGCTTATGCTGAACATTGAGGGTTGGTAATTAAATTGAGAACAATAGTGCTCAAAAGGGTCATTTCAACAGCAGGAGCACATTAAAAACGCACACAAACTGCAATAACATAGTGTTATGGTAAGCGGATCCATCAACTAAGCTGTATTTAAGTCAATGACAAAAAAGAATAGTCACTTGAAAGCCATTTATGGGCAGTTGAACAGGGAGTGCAAAGAGAGCAGCTGCCTCAATCTGCGTTCATTTTGGACAATGATCCTCGGGTGGTCCAATATATGCAGCCCGATTTCTTTTTAAACGCTCGTGTTCTTCCGCAGAGTGCATGCAAATGGAGCCCTGGCTTAATTACCATTTAGCAGTCTAATAGCAAGAGTAGAGGAAACTTCTGCAACACAGTCACTGCTGGGCATTGTGCAGAGGCAAAGCCCCTGGACTGAAATATTATGTAAATTATTAATTTCCTCATAGACTAACACAGTTGTGCTATTTGGTTACCCACAGGCATGCCTCTACATGTTAATTAATCTCACTGAGAGGGGGAAGTATCAGAAAAAAATCTAATTTTATTATGCAATCATGATTAACACAAGATATTGCAGCTCAGGTGTGTTTATATTATATTAAATTATGAGGTGACTCATATTTTCTTTTACTTAAAACATCATTTTACTATAAAAATACACTGTAAAAAAGATTTTTTGAAGTTGTAAATAAAACAGATTATTCAAAAAAGATTATTCAAGTACATTTTGTAAGGAGTTTTTCTACAAAATTTCACATTTAATTCAGTGTGTTACTTTCCATTTCTATGTTATTGTTTGTTAAATTTACTTTTTAAGTAGAATTTTTAAGTGAAAATTTTTTCTGGGTGTAGTTGAATATTATATAGATTTTCACCATACATTGTATGGTATATGCTTTTCCCAATTAGCTTTTTCCCATTTTCTTTAAATATTACTTTACAATAAAAAAACATGCATGCACATTTTACCATATTTAAATGTTACTTTAGATTTGTAATATTTTGGCTTTGTTCTGAAATGTTGACCAACATGGTATTTTCTGCTTGGTTAATTTCGCTTTCAGAGGGCAACATTTCAGAATCAACCAAAATGTGTTCATAAATGTCATATCAAACAAACTGTCCCCTCATTAGTCAGAATATTCAGCACATGGCAATATTTCCAAATTTTAAGGCGGATAAACAGCAGCTCTGCAGACCAATAATAAGCACCGAAAGAAAGCCATGATTTGTCATTACATTGTTGTGTCACATAATCTTAAAAGTATGGTTCACTCAAAAATAAAAATGTGGTAATTTGGAACATAAAAATCATATATTTTGAGAAATGTTATTTTGGCCATATATTCAAAGTCATTCGGTTCAAAATGACATCCTGTTAGTGAGAGTGCCATTTTAGGCAAAAACTAACATTTTAAAGTTGAATGTATGTTTATCCACATTATTGATTTAATTTCCATAAATTTGGTTTAGAGAGCCTTCTGATGGCTGCATGTTTAATAGATAGGCCTGCGTGCTAGTGGGAGCAGAGCACATTATCTGAATTCTCAGACTCAGGGAAAGCTTTGAAATCATGCCTAAGACTAATAAAAGAGGAGCAGGAGGAAGGAAGGAATGAGCTGCGGAGAGGTGTGATCTACCTACGGAGAGATTACCATGTACCCCTGGGCTCTCATCTTACACTGTGTGGGGAGCCATGTGGTATCGTTCGTTCACATGGCAGCGCGGTAAAGAAATGGTCTCGTAGCCAATGTGTTAAGATTTATACTCCAGCTATAAATCTGCAGAAAGGATCCCCCATACCAGATTTTTAATATCATGCCGATACCACAGTCTCTGCCCATGGACAATATTTTCAACTGACTTTGACAAATCAAACACTTATATACGAAATACGACAATATCCCTCACTGTGCAGCTCTGCAGGTACGGTAGGAGGAATGGATGCACAACAGCAAGCATGAGAATATTTCTCTGAAAAAGGTGGCACAGGATGTAGGGGAAGAAATAAACAGCCAGTTTATCCACAGGATGGATGGTGACATCATTATCTGCCTATAACAGCATCCCCAACTATTTGGATGGAAAGTTTGCCCACTGCACAGAATA